>NW_027511635.1:0-23115 GCF_048772815.1 Callospermophilus lateralis
TGATTTAGTGTTCGAACGCACCTGTCAATATAGGAGAAAGCAGAGTGAAACCTAAAAATTCAAACTGTTACTGCAAACGAATGCGTCAACCTAGGAGAACGAAAGTTGGGCATCCAAGATTGATTGGTGTACTGCTCATTACTTGAAAGTATCATGAAGGTCGGAAGCAAAAATTTATGTTGAGATTTCAGGAGACTGTAGTGTTTTGGCAGCCTAACTACGCCTTACATTGAATGTGTCATCAACCAGTATCTGCTTAAGGCTACATCAAGAGGAAACAAACCTTAGAGATAGAACGTAGAACTACTGTATTTTGTCAAGTTTCAAGAAGCTAGCACAAAACGTGTTTGATTTAGAGTTCTAACTGCATCTGTCAATATAGGAGAAAACAGTGAAACCTAAAAATTCACACTGTTACTGCAAACGAATGCTTCAATGTAAAAGAACGAAACTTGAGCATCCAAGTGGGATTGGTGTACTGATCATTACTTGAAAGTATCATGAAGATTGGATGAAAAAATATATGTTGAGATTTCAGGAGACTCTAGTGTTTTGGAAGTTCGGCAACCCCTTTCAATATAAGTGTTATTCGCCAGTCCCTGCTTTAGGCAACATCAAGAGGAAACAAACCTTAGAAATAGAACGTAGAACTAATGTATTGTGTCAAGATTCAAGAAGCTAGCACAAACCGTGTTTGATTTAGCGTTCGAACGGCATCTGTCAATATAGGAAAAAACAGATTGAAACACAAAAATTCACACTGTTACTGCAATGGAATGATTCAAACTAGGAGAACGAAACTTGGGCATTCAAGTTTGATTGGTGTACTGCTCATTACTTGAAAGTATCATGAAGGTCGGAAGCAAAAATTTATATTGAGATTTCAGGAGACTCTAGTGTTTTGGCAGCCTAACATCGCCTTTCATTGAATGTGTCATTCACCAGTATCTGCTTAAGGCTACATCAAGAGGAAACAAACCTTAGAGATAGAACGTAGAACTACTGTATTGTGTCAAGTTTCAAGAAGCTAGCACAAACCGTGTTTGATTTAGAGTTCTAACTGCATCTGTCAATATAGGAGAAAACAGAGTGAAACCTAAAAATTCAAACTGTTACTGCAAACGAATGCTTCAACGTAAAAGAATGAAACTTGAGCATCCAAGTGGGCTTGGTGTACTGATCATTACTTGAAAGTATCATGAAGATTGGATGAAAAAATATATGTTGAGATTTCAGGAGACTCTAGTGTTTTCGAAGTTTGGCAACCCCTTTCAATATATGTGTTTTTCGCCAGTACCTGCTTTAGGCTACATCAAGAGGAAACAAACCTTAGAGACAGAACGTAGAACTAATGTATTGTGTCAAGTTTCAAGAAGCTAGCACAAACCGTGATTGATTTAGAGTTCGAACGGCATCTGTCAATATAGGAGAAAACAGAGTGAAACCTAAAAATTCAAACTGTTACTGCAAACGAATGCTTCAACGTAAAAGAACGAAACTTGAGCATCCAATTGGGATTGGTGTACTGATCATTACTTGAAAGTATCATGAAGATTGGATGAAAAAATATATGTTGAGATTTCAGGAGACTCTAGTGTTTTGGAAGTTTGGCAACCCCTTTCAATATAAGTGTTATTCGCCAGTTCATTCTTTAGGCAACATCAAGAGGAAACAAACCTTAGAGAGAGAACGTAGAACTAATGTATTGTGTCAAGTTTCAAGAAGCTAGCACAAACCGTGTTTGATTTAGAGTTCGAACGCATCTGTCAATAGAGTAGAAAACAGAGTGAAACCTAAAAATTCAAACTGTTACTGCAAGCGAATGCTTCAACCTAGGAGAACGAAACTTGGGCATCCAAGTTTGATTGGTGTACTGCTCTTTACATGAAAGTATCATGAAGGTCGGAAGCAAAAATTAATGTTGAGATTTCAGGAGATTCTAGTGTTTTGGCAGCGTAACAACGCCTTTCATTGAATGTGTCATTCACCAGTCCCTGCTTTAGGCTACATCAAGAGGAAACAAACCTTAGAGATAGAACGTAGATCTACATTATTGTGTCAAGTTTCAAGAAGCAAGCACAAACCGTGTTTGATTTAGAGTTCCAACTGCATCTGTCAATATAGGAGAAAACAGATTGAAACCTAAAAATTCACACTGTTACTGCAAACGAATGCTTCAACCTAGGAGAACGAAACTTGGGCATCCAAGTTTGATTGTTGTACTGATCATTGCTTGAAAGTATCATGAAGATTGGATGAAAAAATATATGTCGAGATTTCAGGAGATTCTAGTGTTTTGGAAGTTCGGCAACCCCTTTCAATATAAGTGTTATTCGCCAGTCCCTGCTTTAGGCAACATCAAGAGGAAACAAACCTTAGAGATAGAACGTAGAACTAATGTATTGTGTCAAGTTTCAAGAAGCTAGCACAAACCGTGTTTAATTTAGTGTTCGAACGCACCTGTCAATATAGGAGAAAACAGAGTGAAACCTAAAAATTCAAACTGTTACTGCAAACGAATGCTTCAACCTAGGAGAACGAAAGTTGGGCATCCAAGATTGATTGGTGTACTGCTCATTACTTGAAAGTATCATGAAGGTCGGAAGCAAAAATTTATGTTGAGATTTCAGGAGACTCTAGTGTTTTGGCAGCCTAACAACGCCTTACATTGAATGTGTCATTCACCAGTATCTGCTTAAGGCTACATCAAGAGGAAACAATCCTTAGAGATAGAACGTAGAACTACTGTATTGTGTCAAGTTTCAAGAAGCTAGCACAAACCATGTTTGATTTAGAGTTCTAACTGCATCTGTCAATATAGGAGAAAACAGTGAAACCTAAAAATTCACACTGTTACTGCAAACGAATGCTTCAATGTAAAAGAACGAAACTTGAGCATCCAAGTGGGATTGGTGTACTGATCATTACTTGAAAGTATCATGAAGATTGGATGAAAAAATATATGTTGAGATTTCAGGAGACTCTAGTGTTTGGAAGTTTGGCAACCCCTTTCATTATAAGTGTTATTCGCCAGTCCCTGCTTTAGGCAACATCAAGAGGAAACAAACCTTAGAGATAGAACGTAGTACTAATGTATTGTGTCAAGTTTCAAGAACCTAGCACAATCCGTGTTTGATTTAGAGTTCGATCGCATCTGTCAATATAGTAGAAAACAGAGTGAAACCTAAAAATTCAAACTGTTTCTGCAAGCGAATGCTTCAACATAGGAGAACGAAACTTGAGCATCCAAGTTTGATTGGTGTACTGCTCATTACTAGAAAGTGTCATGGAGGTCGGAAGCAAAAATTTATGTTGAGATTTCCGGAGACTCTAGTGTTTTGGCAGCCTAACATCGCCTTTCATTGAATGTGTCATTCACCAGTATCTGCTTAAGGCTACATCAAGAGGAAACAAACCTTAGAGATAGAACGTGGAACTAATGTATTGTGTCAAGTTTCAAGAAGCTAGCACAAACCGTGTTTGATTTAGAGTTCTAACTGCATCTGTCAATATAGGAGAAAACAGAGTGAAACCTAAAAATTCAAACTGTTAGTGTAAACGAATGCTTCAACGTAAAAGAATGAAACTTGAGCATCCAAGTGGGCTCGGTGTACTGATCATTACTTGAAAGTATCATGAAGATTGGATGAAAAAATATATGTTGAGATTTCAGGAGACTCTAGTGTTTTGGAAGTTTGGCAACCCCTTTCAATATAAGTGTTTTTCGCCAGTACCTGCTTTAGGCTACATCAGGAGGAAACAAACCTTAGAGATAGAACGTAGAACTAATGTATTGTGTCAAGTTTCAAAAAGCTAGCACAAACCGTGATTGATTTAGAGTTCGAACGGTATCTGTCAATATAGGAGAAAACAGAGTGAAACCTAAAAATTCAAACTGTTACTGCAAACGAATGCTTCAACGTAAGAGAACGAAACTTGAGCATCCAAGTGGGATTGGTGTACTGATCATTACTTGAAAGTATCATGAAGACTGGATGAAAAAATATATGTTGAGATTTCAGGAGACTCTAGTGTTTTGGAAGTTTGGCAACCCCTTTCAATATAAGTGTTATTCGCCAGTCCCTTCTTTTGGCAACATCAAGAGGAAACAAACCTTAGAGATAGAACATAGAACTAATTTATTGTGTCAAGTTTCAAGAAGCTAGCACAAACCGTGTTTGATTTAGAGTTCGAACGCATCTGTCAATATAGTAGAAAACAGAGTGAAACCTAAAAATTCAAACTGTTACTGCAAGCGAATGCTTCAACCTAGGAGAACGAAACTTGGGCATCCAAGTTTGATTGGTGTACTGCTCATTACTTGAAAGTATCATGAAGGTCGGAAGCAAAAATTTATGTTGAGATTTCAGGAGACTCTAGTGTTTTGGCAGCGTAACAACGCCTTTCATTGAATGTGTCATTCACCAGTCCCTGCTTTAGGCTATATCAAGAGGAAACAAACCTTAGAGATAGAACGTAGATCTACATTATTGTGTCAAGTTTCAAGAAGCTAGCACAAACCTTGTTTGATTTAGAGTTCCAACTGCATCTGTCAATATAGGAGAAAACAGATTGAAACCTAAAAATTCACACTGTCACTGCAAACGAATGCTTCAACCTAGGAGAACGAAACATGGGCATCCAAGATTGATTGGTGTACTGCTCATTACTTGAAAGTATCATGAAGGTCGGAAGCAAAAATTTATGTTGAGATTTCAGGAGACTCTAGTGTTTTGGCAGCCTAACATCGCCTTTCATTGAATGTGTCATTCACCAGTATCTGCTTAAGGCTACATCAAGAGGAAACAAACCTTAGAGATAGAACGTAGAACTACTGTATTGTGTCAAGTTTCAAGAAGCTAGCACAAACCGTGTTTGATTTAGAGTTCTAACTGCATTTGTCAATATAGGAGAAAACAGGGTGAAACCTAAAAATTCAAACTGTTACTGCAAACGAATGCTTGTACGGAAAAGAATGAAACTTGAGCATCCAAGTGGGCTTGGTGTACTGATCATTACTTGAAAGTATCATGAAGATTGGATGAAAAAATATATGTTGAGATTTCAGGAGACTCTAGTGTTTTCTAAGTTTGGCAACCCCTTTCAATATAAGTGTTTTTCGCCAGTACCTACTTTAGGCTACATCAAGAGGAAACAAACCTTAGAGATAGAACGTAGAACTAATGTATTGTGTCAAGTTTCAAGAAGCTAGCACAAACCGTGATTGATTTAGAGTTCGAACGCATCTGTCAATATAGGAGAAAACACAGTGAAACCTAAAAATTCAAACTGTTACTGCAAACGAATGCTTCAACGTAAAAGAACGAAACTTTAGCATCCAATTGGGATTGGTGTACTGATCATTACTTGAAAGTATCATGAAGATTGGATGAAAAAATATATGTTGAGATTTCAAGAGACTCTAGTGTTTCGGAAGTTTGGCAACCCCTTTCAATATAAGTGTTATTCGCCAGTCCCTGCTTTAGGCAACATCAAGAGGAAACAAACCTTAGAGATAGAACGTAGAACTAATGTATTGTGTCAAGTTTCAAGAAGCTAGCACAAACCGTGTTTGATTTAGAGTTCGAACGGCATCTGTAAATATAGGAGAAAACACAGTGGAACCTAAAAATTCAAACTGTTACTGCAAACGAATGCTTCAACCTAGGAGAACGAAACTTGGGCATCCAAGTTTGATTGGTGTACTGCTCATTACATGAAAGTATCAAGATGTCGGAAGCAAAAATTTACGTTGAGATTTCAGGAGAATCTAGTGTTTTGGCAGCTTAACAAAGCCTTTCATTGAATGTTTCATTAACCAGTCCCTGCTTTAGGCTACATCAAGAGGAAACAAACCTTAGAGATAGAACGTAGAACTAATGTATTGTGTCAAGTTTCAAGAAGCTAGAACAAACCGTGTTTGATTTAGAGTTCGAACGGATCTGTCAATATAGGAGAAAACAGAGTGAAACCTAAAAATTCAAACTGTTACTGCAAACGAATGCTTCAACCTAGGAGAACGAATTTAGGGCATCCAAGTTTGATTGGTATACTGCTCATTACTTGAAAGTATCATGAAGGTTGGAAGCAAAAATTTATGTTGAGATTTCAGGAGACTCTAGTGTTTTGGCAGCCTAACAACGCCTTTCATTGAATGTGTCATTCACCAGTATCTGCTTAAGTCTACATCAAGAGGAAACAAACCTTAGAGATAGAACGTAGAACTACTGTATTGTGTCAAGTTTCAAGAAGCTAGCACAAACCGTGTTTGATTTAGAGTTCTAACTGCATCTGTCAATATAGGAGAAAACAGAGTGAAACCTAAAAATTCACACTGTTACTGCAAACGAATGCTTCAACGTAAAAGAACGAAACTTGAGTATCGAAGTGGGATTGGTGTACTGATAATTACTTGAAAGTATCATGAAGATTGGATGAAAAAATATATGTTGAGATTTCAGGAGACTCTAGTGTTTTCGAAGTTTGGCAACCCTTTTCAATATAAGTGTTATTCGTAAGTCCCTGCTTTAGGCAACATCAAGAGGAAACAAACCTTAGAGATAGAACGTAGAACTAATGTATTGTGTCAAGTTTCAAGAAGCTAGCACAATCCGTGCTTGATTTAGAATTCGAACGGCATCTGTCAATATAGGAGAAAACAGAGTGAAACACAAAAATTCACACTGTTACTGCAAACGAATGCTTCAACCTAGGAGAACGAAACTTGGGCATCCAAGTTTGATTGGTGTACTGCCGATTACTTGAAAGTATCATGAAGGTCGGAAGCAAAAATTTATGTTGAGATTTCAGGAGACTCTAGTGTTTTGGCAGCCTAACATCGCCTTTCATTGAATGTGTCATTCACCAGTATCTGCTTAAGGCTACATCAAGAGGAAACAAACCTTAGAGATAGATCGTAGAACTACTGTATTGTGTCAAGTTTCAAGAAGCTAGCACAAACCGTGTTTGATTTAGAGTTCTAACTGCATCTGTCAATATAGGAGAAAACAGAGTGAAACCTAAAAATTCAAACTGTTAGTGCAAACGAATGCTTCAACGTAAAAGAATGAAATTGAGCATCCAAGTGGGCTCGGT
Source organism: Callospermophilus lateralis (assembly GCF_048772815.1). Classification (NCBI taxonomy): domain Eukaryota; kingdom Metazoa; phylum Chordata; class Mammalia; order Rodentia; family Sciuridae; genus Callospermophilus; species Callospermophilus lateralis. The sequence continues at coordinate 7,096 of NW_027511635.1, forward strand.
GTACTGATCATTACTTGAAAGTATTATGAAGATTGGATGAAAAAATATATGTTGAGATTTCAGGAGACTCTAGTGTTTTGGAAGTTTGGCAACCCCTTTCAATATAAGTGTTTTTCACCAGTACCTGCTTTAGGCTACATCAGGAGGAAACAAACCTTAGAGATACAACGTAGAACTAATGTATTGTGTCAAGTTTCAAGAAGCTAGCACAAACCGTGATTGATTTAGAGTTCGAACGGTATCTGTCAATATAGGAGAAAACAGAGTGAAACCTAAAAATTCAAACTGTTACTGCAAACGAATGCTTCAACGTAAAAGAACGAAACTTGAGCATCCAAGTGGGATTGGTGTACTGATCATTACTTGAAAGTATCATGAAGATTGGATGAAAAAATATATGTTGAGATTTCAGGAGACTCTAGTGTTTTGGAAGTTTGGCAACCCCTTTCAATATAAGTGTTATTCGCCAGTCCCTTCTTTAGGCAACATCAAGAGGAAACAAACCTTAGAGATAGAACGTAGAACTAATTTATTGTGTCAAGTTTCAAGAAGCTAGCACAAACCGTGTTTGATTTAGAGTTCGAACGCATCTGTCAATATAGTAGAAAACAGAGTGAAACCTAAAAATTCAAACTGTTACTGCAAGCGAATGCTTCAACCTAGGAGAACGAAACTTGGGCATCCAAGTTTGATTGGTGTACTGCTCATTACTTGAAAGTATCATGAAGTTCGGAAGCAAAAATTTATGTTGAGATTTCAGGAGACTCTAGTGTTTTGGCAGCGTAACAACGCCTTTCATTGAATGTGTCATTCACCAGTCCCTGCTTTAGGCTATATCAAGAGGAAACAAACCTTAGAGATAGAACGTAGATCTACAATATTGTGTCAAGTTTCAAGAAGCTAGCACAAACCTTGTTTGATTTAGAGTTCCAACTGCATCTGTCAATATAGGAGAAAACAGATTGAAAACTAAAAATTCACACTCTCACTGCAAACGAATGCTTCAACCTAGGAGAACGAAACATGGGCATCCAAGATTGATTGGTGTACTGCTCATTACTTGAAAGTATCATGAAGGTCGGAAGCAAAAATTTATGTTGAGATTTCAGGAGACTCTAGTGTTTTGGCAGCCTAAAATGCCTTTCATTGAATGTGTCATTCACCAGTATCTGCTTAAGGCTACATCAAGAGAAAACAAACCTTAGAGATAGAACGTAGAACTACTGTATTGTGTCAAGTTTCAAGAAGCTAGCACAAACCGTGTTTGATTTAGAGTTCTAACTGCATCTGTCAATATAGGAGAAAACAGAGTGAAACCTAAAAATTCACACTGTTACTGCAAACGAATGCTTCAACGTAAAAGAATGAAACTTGAGCATCCAAGTGGGATTGGTGTACTGATCATTACTTGAAAGTATCATGAAGATTAGAAGAAAAAATATATGTTGAGATTTCAGGAGACTCTAGTGTTTTGGAAGTTTGGCAACCCCTTTCAATATAAGTGTTATTCGCCAGTCCCTGCTTTAGGCAACATCAAGAGGAAACAAACCTTAGCGATAGAACGTAGAACTAATGTAGTGTGTCAAGTTTCAAGAAGCTAGAACAAACCGTGTTTGATTTAGAGTTCGAACGCATCTGTCAATATAGGAGAAAACAGAGTGAAACCTAAAAATTCAAACTGTTACTGCAAACGAATGCTTCAACCTAGGAGAACGAATGTAGGGCATCCAAGTTTGATTGGTGTGCTGCTCATTACTTGAAAGTATCATGAAGGTCGGAAGCAAAAATTTATGTTGAGATTTTAGGAGACTCTAGTGTTTTGGCAGCCTAACAAGGCCTTTCATTGAATGTGTCATTCACCAGTATCTGCTTAAGGCTACATCAAGAGGAATCAAACCTTAGAGATAGAACGTAGAACTACTGTATTGTGTCAAGTTTCAAGAAGCTAGCACAAACCGTGTTTGATTTAGAGTTCTAACTGCATCTGTCAATATAGGAGAAAACAGAGTGAAACCTAAAAATTCACACTGTTACTGCAAACCAATGCTTCAACCTAGGAGAACGAAACTTAGGCATCCAAGTTTGATGGTTGTGCTGATCATTCCTTGAAAGTATCATGAAGATTGGATGAAAAAATATATGTTGAGATTTCAGGAGACTCTAGTGTTTTGGAAGTTTGGCAACCCCTTTCTATATAAGTGTTATTCGCCAGTCCCTGCTTTAGGCAACATCAAGAGGAAACAAACCTTAGAGATAGAACGTAGAACTAATGTATTGTGTCAAGTTTCAAAAAGCTAGCACAATCCGTGTTTGATTTAGAGTTCGAAACCATCTGTCAATATAGTAGAAAACATAGTGGAACCTAAAAATCCAAACTGTGACTGCAAGCGAATGCTTCAACGTAAAAGAACGAAATTTGGGCATCCAAGTTTGATTTTTTTACTGCTCATTACTTGAAAGTGTCATGAAGGTCGGAAGCAAAAATTTATGTTCAGATTTCCGGAGACTCTAGTGTTTTGGCAGCCTAACATTGACTTTCATTGAATGTGTCATTCACCAGTATCTGCTTAAGGCTACATCAAGAGGATACAATCCTTACAGATAGAACGTAGAACTTCTGTATTGTGTCAAGTTTCAAGATGCTAGCACAAACCGTTTTTGATTTAGAGTTCTAAATGCATCTGTCAATATACGAGAAAACAGAGTGAAACCTAAAAGTTCAAACTGCTACTGCAAACGAGTGCTTCAACGTAAAAGAATGAAACTTGAACATCCAAGTGGGATTGGTATACTGATCATTACTTGAAAGTATCATGAAGATTGGATGAAAAAATATATGTTGAGATTTCAGGAGACTCTAGTGTTTTGGGAGTTTGGCAACCCCTTTCAATATAAGTGTTTTTCGCCAGTACCTGCTTAAGGCTACATCAAGAGGAAAAAAACCTTAGAGACAGAACGTAGAACTAATGAATTGTGTCAAGTTTCAAGAAGCTAGCACAAACCGTGATTGATTTAGAGTTCGAACGGCATCTGTCAATATAGGAGAAAACAGAGTGAAACCTAAAAATTCAAACTGTTACTGCAAACGAATGCTTCAACGTAAAAGAACAAAACTTGAGCATCCAAGTGGGATTGGTGTACTGACCAATCCTTGAAAGTATCATGAAGATTGGATGAAAAAATATATGTTGAGATTTCAGGAGACTCTAGTGTTTTGGAAGTTTGGCAGCCACTTTCAATATAAGTGTTATTCGCCAGTCCCTGCTTTAGGCAACATCAAGAGGAAACAAACCTTAGAGATAGAACGAAGAACTAATGTATTGTGTCAAGTTTCAAGAAGCTAGCACAAACCGTGTTTGATTTAGAGTTCGAACGGCATCTGTTAATATAGGAGAAAACAGAGTGGAACCTAAAAACTCAAACTGTTACTGTAAACGAATGCTTCAACCTAGGAGAACGAAACTTGGGCATCCAAGTTTGATTGGTGTACTGCTCATTACTTGAAAGTATCAAGAAGGTCGGAAGCAAAAATTTAAGTTGAGATTTCAGGAGACTCTAGTGTTTTGGCAGCTTAACAAATCCTCTCATTGAATGTGTCATTCACCAGTCCCTGCTATAGGCTACATCAAGAGGAAACAAACCTTAGAGATAGAACGTAGAACTAATGTATTGTGCCAAGTTTCAAGAAGCTAGCACAAACCGTGTTTGATTTAGAGTTCCAACTGCATCTGTCAATATAGGAGAAAACAGAGTGAAACCTAAAAATTCACACTGTTACTGCAAACGAATGCCTCAACCTAGGAGAACGAAACTTGGGCATCCAAGTTTGATTGGTGTACTGCTCATTACTTGAAAGTATCATGAAGTTCGGAAGCAAAAATTTATGTTGAGATTTCAGGAGACTCTATTGTTTTGGCAGCCTAACAACGCCTTTCATTGAATGTGTCATTCACCAGTCCATGCGTTAGGCTACAGCAAGAGGAAACAAACCTTAGAGATAGAACGTAGAACTACATTATTATGTCAAGTTTCAAGAAGCTAGCACAATCCGTGTTTGATTTAGAGTTCTAACTGCATCTGTCAATATAGGAGAAAACAGAGTGAAACCTAAAAATTCAAACTGTTACTGCAAACGAATGCTTCAACGTAAAAGAACGAAACTTGAGCATCCAAGTGGGATAGGGTGTACTGATCATTACTTGAAAGTATCATGAAGATTGGATGAAAAAATATATGTTGAGATTTCAGGAGACTATTGTGTTTTGGAAGTTTGGCAACCCCTTTCAATATAAGTGTTATTCGCCAGTCCCTGCTTTAGGCAACATCAAGAGGAAACAAACCTTAGAGATAGAACGTAGACCTAATATATTGTGTCAAGTTTCATGAAGCTAGTACAAACCGTGTTTAATATAGAGTTCGAACTGCATCTGTCAATATTGGAGAAAACAGAGTGGAACCTAAAAATTCAAACTGTTACTGCAAACGAATTCTTCAACGTAAAGGAACGAAACTTGGGCATCCAAGTTTGATTGGTGTACTGCTCATTACTTGAAAGTATCATGAAGGTCGGAAGCAAAAATTTATGTTGAGATTTCAGGAGACTCTAGTGTTTTGGCAGCCTAACAACGCCTTTCATTGAATTTGTCATTCACCAGTATCTGCTTGAGGCTACATCAAGAGGAAAAAACCTTAGAGATAGAACGTAGAACTACTGTATTGTGTCAAGTGTCAAGAAGCTAGCACAAACCGTGTTTGATTTAGAGTTCTAACTGTATCTGTCAATATAGGAGAAAACAGAGTTAAACCTAAAAATTCACACTGTTACTGCAAACGAATGCTTCAACGTAAAAGAACGAAACTTGAGCATCCAAGTGGGATTGGCATACTGATCATTACTTGAAATTATCATGAAGATTGGATGAAAAAATATATGTTGAGATTTCAGGAGACTCTAGTGTTTTGGAAGTTTGGCAACCCCTTTCAATAAAAGTGTTATTCGCCAGTCCCTGCTTTAGGCAACATCAAGAGGAAACAAACCTTAGAGATAGAACGTAGAACTAATGTATTGTGTCAAGTTTCAAGAAGCTAGCACACACCATGTATGATTTAGAGTTCGAACGATATCTGTCTATATAAGAGAAAACAGAGTGAAACCTAAAAATTCAAACTGTTACTGCAAACGAATGCTTCAACCTAGGAGAACGAAAGTTGGGCATCCAAGTTTGATTATTGTACTGCTCATTACTTGAAATGTCATGAAGGTCGGAAGCAAAAATTTATGTTGAGATTTCCGGAGACTCTAGTGTTTTGGCAGCCTAACATCGCCTTTCATTGAATGTGTCAATGACCAGTATCTGCTTAAGGCTACATCAAGATTAAACAAACCTTACAGATAGAACGTAGAACTACATTATTGTGTCAAGTTTCAAGAAGCTAGCACAATCCGTGTTTGATTTAGAGTTCTAACTGCATCTGTCAATATAGCAGAAAACGGAGTGAAATGTAAAAATTCAAACTGTTACTGCAAACGAATACTCCAATGTAAAAGAACGAAACTTGAGCATCCAAGTGGGATTGGTGTACTGATCATTACTTGAAAGTATCATGAAGATTGGATGAAAAAATATATGTTGAGATTTCAGGAGACTCTAGTGTTTTGGAAGTTTGGCAACCCCTTTCAATATAAGGGTTATTCGGCAGTCCCTGCTTCAGGCAACATGAGGAGGAAACAAACCTTAGAGATAGAATGTAGAACTAAAGTATTGTGTCAAGTTTCAAGAAGCTAGCACAAACCGTGTTTGATTTAGAGTTCAAACGCATCTGTCAATATAGTAGAAAACAGAGTGAAACCTAAAAATTCAAACTGTTACTGCAAACGAATGCTTCAACGTAAAAGAACTAAACTTGGGCATCCAAGTTTGATTGGTGTACTGCTCATTACTTGATAGTGTCATGAAGGTCGGAAGCAAAAATTTATGTTGAGATTTCCGGAGACTCTAGTGTTTTGGAAGCCTAACTTCGCCTTTCATTGAATGTGTCATTCACAAGTATCTGCTTAAGGCTACATCAAGAGGAAACAAACCTTAGAGATAGAACATAGAACTACTGTATTGTGTCAAGTTTCAAGAAGCTAGCACAAACCGTTTTTGATTTAGAGTTCTAACTGCACCTGTCAATATAGGAGAAAACAGAGTGAAACCTAAAAATTCAAACTGTTACTGCAAACGAATGCTTCAACGTAAAAGAATGAAACTTGAGCATCAAGTGGGATTGGTGTACTGATCATTACTTGAAAGTATCATGAAGATTGGATGAAATAATATATGTTGAGATTTGAGGAGACTCTAGTGTTTTGGAAGTTTGGCAACCCCTTTCAATATAAGTGTTTTCGCCATTACCTGCTTTAGGCTACATCTAGAGGAAACAAACCTTTGAGATAGAAGGTAGAAATAATGCATTGTGTCAAGTTTCAAAAAGCTAGCACAAACCGTGATTGATTTAGAGTTCGAACGCATCTGTCAATATAGTAGAAAACAGAGTGAAACCTAAAAATTCAAACTGTTACTGCAAACGAATGCTTCAACGTAAAAGAACGAAACTTGAGCATCCAAGTGGGATTGGTGTACTGATCATTACTTGAAAGTATCATGAAGATTGGATGAAAAAATATATGTTGAGATTTCAGGAGACTCTAGTGTTTTGGAAGGTTGGCAACCCCTTTCAATATAAGTGTTATTCGCCAGTCCCTGCTTTAGCCAACATCAAGAGGAAACAAACATTAGAGATAGAACGTAGAACTAATGTTTTGTGTCAAGTTTCAAGAAGCTAGCACAAACCGTGTTTGATTTGGATTTGGAACGCAACTGTCAATATAGTAGAAAACAGAGTGAAACCTAAAAATTCAAACTGTTACTGCAAACGAATGCTTCAACCTAGGAGAATGAAACTTGGGCATCCAAGTTTGATTGGTGTACTGCTCATTACTTGAAAGTATCATGAAGGTCGGAAGCGAAAATTTATGTTGAGATTTCAGGAGACTCTAGTGTTTTGGCAGCCTAACAACGCCTTTCATTGAATGTGTCATTCACCAGTATCTGCTTGAGGCTACATCAAGAGAAAACAAATCTTAGAGATAGAAAATAGAACTACTGTATTGTGTCAAGTTTCAAGAAGCTAGCACAAACCATGTTTGATTTAGAGTTCTAACAGCATCTGTCAATATAGCAGAAAACAGTGAAACTTAAAATTCACACTGTTACTGCAAACGAAAGCTTCAACGTAAAAGAACAAAACTTGAGCATCCAAGTGGGATTGGTGTACTGATCATTACTTGAAAGTATCATAAAGTTTGGATGAAAAAATATATGTTGTGATTTCAGGAGACTCTAGTGTTTTGGAAATTTGGCAACCCCTTTCAATATAAGTGTTTTTCGCCAGTACCTGCTTTAGGCTACATCAAGAGGAAACAAACCTTAGAGATAGAACGTAGAACTACTGTATTGTGTCAAGTGTCAAGAAGCTAGCACAAACCGTGTTTGATTTAGAGTTCTAACTGCATCTGTCAATATAGGAGAAAATAGAGTGAAACCTAAAAATTCACACTGTTACTGCAAACGAATGCTTCAACGTAAAAGAACGAAACTTGAGCATCCAAGTGGGATTGGTGTACTGATCATTACTTGAAAGTATCATGAAGATTGGAGGAAAAAATATATGTTGAGATTTCAGGAGACTCTAGTGTTTTGAAAGTTTGGCAACCCCTTTCCATATAAGTGTTATTCACCAGTCCCTGCTTTAGGCTACATAAAGAAAAAACAAACATTAAAGATAGAACGTAGAACTAATGTATTGTGTCAAGTTTCAAGAAGCTAGCACAAACCGTGTTTGATATAGAGTTCGAACGCATCTGTCAATATAGTAGAAAAAATAGTGGAACCTAAAAATTTAAACTATTACTGCAAACGAATGCTTCAACCTAGGAGAAGGAAACTTGGGCATCCACGTTTGATTGGTGTACTGCTCATTACTTGAAAGTATCAAGAAGGTCGGAAGCAAAAATTTATGTTGAGATTTCAGGAGACTCTAGTGTTTTGGGAGCCTAACATCGCCTTTCATTGAGTGTGTCATTCACCAGTATCTGCTTAAGGCTACATCAAGCGGAAACAAACCTTAGAGATAGAACGTAGAACTACTGTATTGTGTCAAGTTTCAAGAAGCTAGCACAAACCGTGTTTGATTTAGAGTTCTAACTGCATCTGTCAATATAGGAGAAAACACTGAAACCTAAAAATTCAAACTGTTACTGCAAACGAATTCTTCATTGTAAAAGAATGAAACTTGGGCATCCACGTTTGATTGGTGTACTGCTCATTACTTGAAAGTATCAAGAAGGTCGGAAGCAAAAATTTATGTTGAGATTTCAGGAGACTCTAGTGCTTTGGCAGCCTAACAACGCCTTTCATTGAAGGTGTCATTCACCAGTCCCTGCTTTAGGCTACATCAAGAGGAAACAAACTTAGAAATAGAACGTAGAACTAATGTATTGTGTCAAGTTTCAAGAAGCTAGCACAAACCTTGTTTGATTTAGATTTCTAACTGCATCTGTCAATATAGGAGAAAACAGAGTGAAACCTAAAAATTCACACTGTTACTGCAAACGAATGCTTCAACCTAGGAGAACGAAACTTGGCCATCCAAGTTTGATTGGTGTACTGATCATTGTTTGAAAGTATCATGAAGATTGGATGAAAAAATATATGTCGAGATTTCAAGAGACTCTAGTGTTTTGGAAGTTTGGCAACCCCTTTCAATATAAGTGTTATTCGCCAGTCCCTGCTTTAGGCAACATCAAGAGGAAACAAACCTTAGAGATAGAATGTAGAACTACTGTATTGTGTCAAGTTTCAAGAAGCTAGCACAAACCGTGTTTGATTTAGAGTTCGAACGGCATCTATCAATATAGTAAAAAACAGAGTGAAACCTAAAAATTCAAACTGTTACTGCAAAGGAATGCTTCAACCTAGGAGAACGAAACTTGGGCATCCAAGTTTGATTGGTGTACTGCTCATTACTTGAAAGTATCATGAAGGTCGGAAGCAAAAATTTATCTTGAGATTTCCGGAGACTCTAGTGTTTTGGCAGCCTAACATCGCCTTTCATTGAATGTGTCATTCACCAGTATCTGCTTAAGGCTACATCAAGAGGAAACAAACCTTAGAGATAGAACGTAGAAGTACTGTATTGTGTCAAGTTTCAAGAAGCTAGCACAATCCGTGTTTGTTTTAGAGTTCTAACTTCATCTGTCGATATAGGAGAATACAGAGTGAAACCTAAGAATTCAAACTGTTACTGCAAACGAATGCTTCAACGAAAAAAATGAAACTTGAGCATCCAAGTGGGATTGGTGTACTGATCATTACATGAAAGTATCATGAAGATTGGATGAAAAAATATATGTTGAGAATTCAGGAGACTCTAGAGTTTTGGAAGTTTGACAACCCCTTTCAATATAAGTGTTTTTCGCCAGTCCCTGCTTTAGGCTACATCAAGTGGAAACAAACCTTAGAGATAGAACGTAGAACTAAAGTATTGTGTCAATTTTCAAGAAGCTAGCACAAACCGTGTTTGATTTAGAATTCGAACGCATCTGTCAATATAGTAGAAAACAGAGTGAAACCTAAAAATTCAAACTGTTACTGCAAACGAATGCTTCAACCTACGAGAACGAAAGATGGGCATCCAAGTTTGATTGGTGTACTGCTCATTACTTGAAAGTATCATGACGGTCGGAAGCAAAAATTTATGTTGAGATTTCCGGAGACTCTAGTGTTTTGGCAGCCTAACATCGCCTTTCATTGAGTGTGTCATTCACCAGTATCTGCTTAAGGCTACATCAAGCGGAAACAAACCTTAGAGATAGAACGTAGAAATAGTGTATTGTGTCAGGTTCAAAGAAGCTAGCACAAACCGTGTTTGATTTAGAGTTCTAACTGCATATATCAATATAGAAGAAAACAGTGAAACCTAAAAATTCAAACTGTTACTGCAAACGAATGCTTCAATGTAAAAGAAGGAAACTTGGGCATCCACGTTTGATTGGTGTACTGCTCATTACTTGAAAGTATCATGAAGGTCGGAAGCAAAAATTTATGTTGAGATTTCAGGAGACTCTAGTGTTTTGGCAGCCTAACAACGCCTTTCATTGAATGTTTCATTCACCAGTATCTGCTTGAGGCTACATCAAGAGGAAACAAACCTTAGAGATAGAACGTAGAACTACTGTATTGTGTAAAGTGTCAAGAAGCTAGCACAAACCTTGTTTGATTTAGAGTTCTAACTGCATCTGTCAATATAGGAGAAAATAGAGTGAAACCTAAAAATTCACACTGTTACTGCAAACGAATGCTTCAACGTAAAAGAACGAAACTTGAGCATCCAAGTGGGATTGGTGTACTGATCATTACTTGAAAGTATCATGAATATTGGATGAAAAAATATATGTTGAGATTTCAGGAGACTCTAGTGTTTTGAAAGTTTGGCAACCCCTTTCCATATAAGTGTTATTCACCAGTCCCTGCTTTAGGCTACATCTAGAAAAAACAAACCTTAAAGATAGAACGTAGAACTAATGTATTGTGTCAAGTTTCATGAAGCTAGCACAAACCGTGTTTGGTATAGAGTTCGAACGCATCTGTCAATATAGTAGAAAACAGAGTGGAACCTAAAAATTTAAACTGTTACTGCAAAGGAATGCTTCAACCTAGGAGAACGAAACTTTGGCATCCACGTTTGATTGGTGTACTGCTCATTACTTGAAAGTATAAAGAAGGTCGGAAGCAAAAATTTATGTTGAGATTTCAAGAGACTCTAGTGCTTTGGCAGCCTAACAACGCCTTTCATTGAATGTGTCATTCACCAGTCCCTGCTTTAGGCTACATCAAGAGGAAACAAACCTTAGAGATAGAACGTAGAACTAATGTATTGTGTCAAGTTTCAAGAAGCTAGCACAAACCTTGTTTGATTTAGAGTTCAAACTGCATCTGTCAATATAGGAGAAAACAGAGTGAAACCTAAAAATTCACACTGTTACTGCAAACGAATGCTTCAACCTAGGAGAACGAAACTTGGGCATCCAAGTTTGATTGGTGTACTGATCATTGCTTGAAAGTATCATGAAGATTGGATGAAAAAATATATGTCGAGATTTCAGGAGACTCTAGTGTTTTGGAAGTTTGGCAACCCCTTTCAATATAAGTGTTATTCGCCAGTCCCTGCTTTAGGCAACATCAAGAGGAAACAAACCTTAGAGATAGAATGTAGAACTACTGTATTGTGTCAAGTTTCAAGAAGCTAGCACAAACCGTGTTTGATTTAGAGTTCGAACGGCATCTGTCAATATAGTAAAAAACAGAGTGAAACCTAAAAATTCAAACTGTTACTGCAAAGGAATGCTTCAACCTAGGAGAACGAAAGTTGGGCATCCAAGTTTGATTGGTGTACTGCTCATTACTTGAAAGTATCATGAAGGTCGGAAGCAAAAATTTATGTTGAGATTTCCGGAGACTCTAGTGTTTTGGCAGCCTAACATCGCCTTTCATTGAATGTGTCATTCACCAGTATCTGCGTAAGGCTACATCAAGAGGAAACAAACCTTAGAGATAGAACGTAGAACTACTGTATTGTGTCAAGTTTCAAGAAGCTAGCACAAACCGTGTTTGATTTAGAGTTCTAACTGCATCTGTCAATATAGGAGAATACAGAGTGAAACCTAAGAATTCAAACTGTTACTGCAAACGAATGCTTCAACGTAAAAAAATGAAACTTGAGCATCCAAGTGGGATTGGTGTACTGATCATTACATGAAAGTATCATGAAGATTGGATGAAAAAATATATGTTGAGAATTCAGGAGACTCTAGTGTTTTGGAAGTTTGACAACCCCTTTCAATATAAGTGTTTTTCGCCAGTCCCTGCTTTAGGCTACATCAAGTGGAAACAAACCTTAGAGATAGAATGTAGAACTAAAGTATTGTGTCAATTTTCAAGAAGCTAGCACAAACCGTGTTTGATTTAGAATTCGAACGCATCTGTCAATATAGTAGAAAACAGAGTGAAACCTAAAAATTCAAACTGTTACTGCAAACGAATGCTTCAAACTAAAAGAACGAAAGATGGCCATCCAAGATTTATTGGTGTATTGCTCATTACTTGAAAGTATCATAACGGTCGGAAGCAAAAATTTATGTTGAGATTTCCGGAGACTCTAGTGTTTTGGGAGCCTAACATCGCCTTTCATTTAGTGTGTCATTCACCAGTATCTGCTTAAGGCTACATCAAGCGGAAACAAACCTTTTGAGATAGAATGTAGAACTACTGTATTGTGTCAAGTTTCAAGAAGCTAGCACAAACCGTGTTTGATTTAGGGTTCTAACTGCATCTGTCAATATAGGAGAAAACAGTGAAACCTAAAATTCAAACTGTTACTGCAAAGGAATGCTTCAACCTAGGAGAACGAAAGTTGGGCATCCAAGATTGATTGGTGTACTGCTCATTACTTGAAAGTATCATGAAGGTCGGAAGCAAAAATTTATGTTGAGATTTCAGGAGACTCTAGTGTTTTGGCAGCCTAACATCGCCTTTCATTGAATGTGTCATTCACCAGTATCTGCTTAATGCTACATCAAGAGGAAACAAACCTTAGAGATAGAACGTAGAACTACTGTATTTTGTCAAGTTTCAAGAAGCTAGCACAAACCGTGTTTGATTTAGAGTTCTAATTGCATCTGTCAATATAGGAGAATACAGAGTGAAACCTAAGAATTCAAACTGTTACTGCAAACGAATGCTTCAACGTAAAAAAATGAAACTTGAGCATCCAAGTGGGATTGGTGTACTGATCATTACATGAAAGTATCATGAAGATTGGATGAAAAAATATATGTTGAATATTCAGGAGACTCTAGTGTTTTGGAAGTTTGACAACCCCTTTCAATATAAGTGTTTTTCGCCAGTCCCTGCTTTAGGCTACATCAAGTGGAAACAAACCTTAGAGATAGAACGTAGAACTAAAGTATTGTGTCAATTTTCAAGAAGCTAGCACAAACCGTGTTTGATTTAGAATTCGAACGCATCTGTCAATATAGTAGAAAACAGAGTGAAACCTAAAAATTCAAACTGTTACTGCAAACGAATGCTTCAAACTAGGAGAACGAAAGATGGCCATCCAAGATTTATTGGTGTATTGCTCATTACTTGAAAGTATCATGACGGTCGGAAGCAAAAATTTATGTTGAGATTTCCGGAGACTCTAGTGTTTTGGGAGCCTAACATCGCCTTTCATTGAGTGTGTCATTCACCAGTATCTGCTTAAGGCTACATCAAGCGGAAACAAACCTTAGATATAGAACGTAGAACTACTGTATTGTGTCAAGTTTCAAGAAGCTAGCACAAACCGTGTTTGATTTAGGGTTCTAACTGCATCTGTCAATATAGGAGAAAACAGTGAAACCTAAAAATTCAAACTGTTACTGCAAACGAATGCTTTAATGTAAAAGAACGAAACTTGGGCATCCACGTTTGATTGGTGTACTGCTCATTACTTGAAAGTATCATGAAGGTCGGAAGCAAAAATTTATGTTGAGATTTCAGGAGACTCTAGTGTTTTGGCAGCCTAACAACGCCATTCATTGAATGTTTCATTCACCAGTATCTGCTAGAGGCTACATCAAGAGGAAACAAACCTTAGAGATAGAACGTAGAACTACTGTATTGTGTCAAGTGTCAAGAAGCTAGCACAAACCGTGTTTGATTTAGAGTTCTAACTGCATCTGTCAATATAGGAGAAAATAGAGTGAAACCTAAAAATTCACACTGTTACTGCAAACGAATGCTTCAACGTAAAAGAACGAAACTTGAGCATCCAAGTGGGATTGGTGTACTGATCATTACTTGAAAGTATCATGAAGATTGGAGGAAAAAATATATGTTGAGATTTCAGGAGACTCTAGTGTTTTGAAAGTTTGGCAACCCCTTTCCATATAAGTGTTATTCACCAGTCCCTTCTTTAGGCTACATAAAGAAAAAACAAACATTAAAGATAGAACATAGAACTAATGTATTGTGTCAAGTTTCAAGAAGCTAGCACAAACCGTGTTTGATATAGAGTTCGAACGCATCTGTCAATATAGTAGAAAAAATAGTGGAACCTAAAAATTTAAACTGTTACTGCAAACGAATGCTTCAACCTAGGAGAAGGAAACTTGGGCATCCACGTTTGATTGGTGTACTGCTCATTACTTGAAAGTATCAAGAAGGTCGGAAGCAAAAATTTATGTTGAGATTTCAGGAGACTCTAGTGTTTTGGGAGCCTAACATCGCCTTTCATTGAGTGTGTCATTCACCAGTATCTGCTTAAGGCTACATCAAGCGGAAACAAACCTTAGAGATAGAACGTAGAACTACTGTATTGTGTCAAGTTTCAAGAAGCTAGCACAAACCGTGTTTGATTTAGAGTTCTAACTGCATCTGTCAATATAGGAGAAAACACTGAAACCTAAAAATTCAAACTGTTACTGCAAACGAATTCTTCATTGTAAAAGAATGAAACTTGGGCATCCACGTTTGATTGGTGTACTGCTCATTACTTGAAAGTATCAAGAAGGTCGGAAGCAAAAATTTATGTTGAGATTTCAGGAGACTCTAGTGCTTTGGCAGCCTAACAACGCCTTTCATTGAAGGTGTCATTCACCAGTCCCTGCTTTAGGCTACATCAAGAGGAAACAAACTTAGAAATAGAACGTAGAACTAATGTATTGTGTCAAGTTTCAAGAAGCTAGCACAAACCTTGTTTGATTTAGATTTCTAACTGCATCTGTCAATATAGGAGAAAACAGAGTGAAACCTAAAAATTCACACTGTTACTGCAAACGAATGCTTCAACCTAGGAGAACGAAACTTGGCCATCCAAGTTTGATTGGTGTACTGATCATTGTTTGAAAGTATCATGAAGATTGGATGAAAAAATATATGTCGAGATTTCAAGAGACTCTAGTGTTTTGGAAGTTTGGCAACCCCTTTCAATATAAGTGTTATTCGCCAGTCCCTGCTTTAGGCAACATCAAGAGGAAACAAACCTTAGAGATAGAATGTAGAACTACTGTATTGTGTCAAGTTTCAAGAAGCTAGCACAAACCGTGTTTGATTTAGAGTTCGAACGGCATCTATCAATATAGTAAAAAACAGAGTGAAACCTAAAAATTCAAACTGTTACTGCAAAGGAATGCTTCAACCTAGGAGAACGAAAGTTGGGCATCCAAGATTGATTGGTGTACTGCTCATTACTTGAAAGTATCATGAAGGTCGGAAGCAAAAATTTATGTTGAGATTTCAGGAGACTCTAGTGTTTTGGCAGCCTAACATCGCCTTTCATTGAATGTGTCATTCACCAGTATCTGCTTAAGGCTACATCAAGAGGAAACAAACCTTAGAGATAGAACGTAGAAGTACTGTATTGTGTCAAGTTTCAAGAAGCTAGCACAATCCGTGTTTGTTTTAGAGTTCTAACTTCATCTGTCGATATAGGAGAATACAGAGTGAAACCTAAGAATTCAAACTGTTACTGCAAACGAATGCTTCAACGAAAAAAATGAAACTTGAGCATCCAAGTGGGATTGGTGTACTGATCATTACATGAAAGTATCATGAAGATTGGATGAAAAAATATATGTTGAGAATTCAGGAGACTCTAGAGTTTTGGAAGTTTGACAACCCCTTTCAATATAAGTGTTTTTCGCCAGTCCCTGCTTTAGGCTACATCAAGTGGAAACAAACCTTAGAGATAGAACGTAGAACTAAAGTATTGTGTCAATTTTCAAGAAGCTAGCACAAACCGTGTTTGATTTAGAATTCGAACGCATCTGTCAATATAGTAGAAAACAGAGTGAAACCTAAAAATTCAAACTGTTACTGCAAACGAATGCTTCAACCTACGAGAACGAAAGATGGGCATCCAAGTTTGATTGGT
>NW_027511636.1:0-23108 GCF_048772815.1 Callospermophilus lateralis
TTGGCAACCCCTTTCAAACGAGAGTGGTTTTCGCCAGTCCTCTGCATGGGGTACTTCAAGGGGAAACAAACCATAGAGATAGAACTTAGAACTACTTCATTTGCTCAAGTTTCAAGGAGCTAGCACAAACCGTATTTGATATAGAGTTTAAAACACATGTATCTATGTAGGAGAAAACAGAGTGAAACCTAAAAATTCAAACTGTTACTGGAAACGAATGCTTCAACCTAGAAGAATAAAAATTGGACAGGCAAGTGGGCTTAGTGAACTGATCATTACCACCAAGTATCATCAAGATTTGGTGAAAAAATGTTTGCTGAGATTTCAGCCAACTAGTAGTTTTTGGAAGCTTGGCAACCCCTTTCAAACGAAAGAGGTTTTCGCAAGATTCTGCATGGGGTACTTCAAGAGGAAGCAAACCATGGAGATAGAACTTAGAACTACTTCATTTGGTCAAGTTTCAAGGAGCTAGCACAAACCGTGTTTGATTTAGAATTCCAAACACAGCTATCTATGTAGGAGAAAACACAGTGAAACCTAAAAATTCAAACTGTTACTGGAAACGAATGCTTCAACCTAGAAGAGTGAAAATTGGGCAGCCAAGTGGGCTTAGTTAACTGATCATTACCACCAAGTATCATCAAGATTTGGTGAAAAAATGTTTGCTGAGATTTCAGCCAACTAGTAGTTTTTTGGAAGCTTGGCAACCCCTTTCAAACGAAAGTGTTTTTCGCCAGTCTCTGCATGGGGTACTTCAAGAGGAAACAAACCATAGAGATAGAACTGAGAACTACTTCATTTGCTCAAGTTTCAAGGAGCTAGCACAAACCGTATTTGATTTAGAGTTTCAACACATCTATCTATATAGCAGAAAACAGAGTGAAACCTAAAAATTCAAACTGTTACTGGAAACGAATGCTTCAACCTAGAAGAATAAAAATTGGGCAGCCAAGTGGGCTTAGTGAAGTGATCATTACCACCAAGTATCATCAAGATTTGGTGAAAAAATGTTTGCTGAGATTTCAGCCAACTAGTAGTTTTTTGGAAGCTTGGCAACCCCTTTCAAACGAAAGTGTTTTTCGCCAGTCTCTGCATGGGGTACTTCAAGAGGAAACAAACCATAGAGATAGAACTTAGAACTACTTCATTTGCTCAAGTTTCAAGGAGCTAGCACAAACCGTATTTGATATAGAGTTTAAAACACATGTATCTATGTAGGAGAGAACAGAGTGAAACCTAAAAATTCAAACTGTTACTGGAAACGAATGCTTCAACCTAGAAGAATAAAAATTGGACAGGCAAGTGGGCTTAGTGAACTGATCATTACCACCAAGTATCATCAAGATTTGGTGAAAAAATGTTTGCTGAGATTTCAGCCAACTAGTAGTTTTTTGGAAGCTTGGCAACCCCTTTCAAACGAAAGAGGTTTTCGCCAGATTCTGCATGGGGTACTTCAAGAGGAAACAAACCATGGAGATAGAACTTAGAACTACTTCATTTGGTCAAGTTTCAAGGAGCTAGCACAAACCGTGTTTGATTTAGAATTCCAAACACAGCTATCTATGTAGGAGAAAACACAGTGAAACCTAAAAATTCAAACTGTTACTGGAAACGAATGCTTCAACCTAGAAGAATAAAAATTGGGCAGCCAAGTGGGCTTAGTGAACTGATCATTACCACCAAGTATCATCAAGATTTGGTGAAAAAATGTTTGCTGAGATTTCAGCCAACTAGTAGTTTTTTGGAAGCTTGGCAACCCCTTTCAAACGAAAGTGTTTTTCGCCAGTCTCTGCATGGGGTACTTCAAGAGGAAACAAACCATAGAGATAGAACTTAGAACTACTTCATTTGCTCAAGTTTCAAGGAGCTAGCACAAACCGTATTTGATTTAGAGTTTCAACACATCTATCTATATAGCAGAAAACAGAGTGAAACCTAAAAATTCAAACTGTTCCTGGAAATGAACGCTTGAACCTAGAAGAGTGAAAATTGGGCAGCCAAGTGGGCTTAGTGAACTGATCATTACTACCAAGTATCATCAAGATTTGGTGAAAAAATGTTTGCTGAGATTTCAGCCAACTAGTAGTTTTTTGGAAGCTTGGCAAACCCTTTCAAACGAGAGTGGTTTTCGCCAGTCTCTGCATGGGGTACTTCAAGAGGAAACAAACCATAGAGATAGACCTTAGAACTACTTCATTTGGTCAAGTTTCAAGGAGCTAGCACAAACCGTATTTGATTTAGAGTTTCAACACATCTATCTATATAGCAGAAAACAGAGTGAAACCTAAAAATTCAAAGTGTTGCTGGAAACGAACGCTTGAACCTAGAAGAGTGAAAACTGGGCAGACAAGTGGGCTTAGTGAACTGATCATTACCACCAAGTATCATCAAGATTTGGTGAAAAAATGTTTGCTGAGATTTCAGCCAACTAGTAGTTTTTTGGAAGCTTGGCAACCCCTTTCAAACGAAAGTGTTTTTCGCCAGTCTCTGCAAGGGGTACTTCAAGGGGAAACAAACCATAGAGATAGAACTTAGAACTACTTCATTTGCTCAAGTTTCAAGGAGCTAGCACAAACCGTATTTGATATAGAGTTTAAAACACATGTATCTATGTAGGAGAAAACAGAGTGAAACCTAAAAATTCACACTGTTACTGGAAACGAACGCTTGAACCTAGAAGAGTGAAAATTGGGCAGCCAAGTGGGCTTAGTTAACTGATCATTACCACCAAGTATCATCAAGATTTGGTGAAAAAATGTTTGCTGAGATTTCAGCCAACTAGTAGTTTTTTGGAAGCTTGGCAACCCCTTTCAAACGAAAGTGTTTTTCGCCAGTCTCTGCATGGGGTACTTCAAGAGGAAACAAACCATAGAGATAGAACTGAGAACTACTTCATTTGCTCAAGTTTCAAGGAGCTAGCACAAACCGTATTTGATTTAGAGTTTCAACACATCTATCTATATAGCAGAAAACAGAGTGAAACCTAAAAATTCAAACTGTTACTGGAAACGAATGCTTCAACCTAGAAGAATAAAAATTGGGCAGCCAAGTGGGCTTAGTGAAGTGATCATTACCACCAAGTATCATCAAGATTTGGTGAAAAAATGTTTGCTGAGATTTCAGCCAACTAGTAGTTTTTTGGAAGCTTGGCAACCCCTTTCAAACGAAAGTGTTTTTCGCCAGTCTCTGCATGGGGTACTTCAAGAGGAAACAAACCATAGAGATAGAACTTAGAACTACTTCATTTGCTCAAGTTTCAAGGAGCTAGCACAAACCGTATTTGATATAGAGTTTAAAACACATGTATCTATGTAGGAGAGAACAGAGTGAAACCTAAAAATTCAAACTGTTACTGGAAACGAATGCTTCAACCTAGAAGAATAAAAATTGGACAGGCAAGTGGGCTTAGTGAACTGATCATTACCACCAAGTATCATCAAGATTTGGTGAAAAAATGTTTGCTGAGATTTCAGCCAACTAGTAGTTTTTTGGAAGCTTGGCAACCCCTTTCAAACGAAAGAGGTTTTCGCCAGATTCTGCATGGGGTACTTCAAGAGGAAACAAACCATGGAGATAGAACTTAGAACTACTTCATTTGGTCAAGTTTCAAGGAGCTAGCACAAACCGTGTTTGATTTAGAATTCCAAACACAGCTATCTATGTAGGAGAAAACACAGTGAAACCTAAAAATTCAAACTGTTACTGGAAACGAATGCTTCAACCTAGAAGAATAAAAATTGGGCAGCCAAGTGGGCTTAGTGAAGTGATCATTACCACCAAGTATCATCAAGATTTGGTGAAAAAATGTTTGCTGAGATTTCAGCCAACTAGTAGTTTTTTGGAAGCTTGGCAACCCCTTTCAAACGAAAGTGTTTTTCGCCAGTCTCTGCATGGGGTACTTCAAGAGGAAACAAACCATAGAGATAGAACTTAGAACTACTTCATTTGCTCAAGTTTCAAGGAGCTAGCACAAACCGTATTTGATTTAGAGTTTCAACACATCTATCTATATAGCAGAAAACAGAGTGAAACCTAAAAATTCAAACTGTTCCTGGAAACGAACGCTTGAACCTAGAAGAGTGAAAATTGGGCAGCCAAGTGGGCTTAGTGAACTGATCATTACTACCAAGTATCATCAAGATTTGGTGAAAAAATGTTTGCTGAGATTTCAGCCAACTAGTAGTTTTTTGGAAGCTTGGCAAACCCTTTCAAACGAGAGTGGTTTTCGCCAGTCTCTACAAGGGGTACTTCAAGAGGAAACAAACCATAGAGATAGAACTTAGAACTACTTCATTTGGTCAAGTTTCAAGGAGCAAGCACAAACCGTATTTGATTTAGAGTTTCAACACATCTATCTATATAGCAGAAAACAGAGTGAAACCTAAAAATTCAAAGTGTTGCTGGAAACGAACGCTTGAACCTAGAAGAGTGAAAACTGGGCAGACAAGTGGGCTTAGTGAACTGATCATTACCACCAAGTATCATCAAGATTTGGTGAAAAAATGTTTGCTGAGATTTCAGCCAACTAGTAGTTTTTTGGAAGCTTGGCAACCCCTTTCAAACGAAAGTGTTTTTCGCCAGTCTCTGCAAGGGGTACTTCAAGGGGAAACAAACCATAGAGATAGAACTTAGAACTACTTCATTTGCTCAAGTTTCAAGGAGCTAGCACAAACCGTATTTGATTTAGAATTCCAAACACAGCTATCTATGTAGGAGAAAACACAGTGAAACCTAAAAATTCACACTGTTACTGGAAACGAACGCTTGAACCTAGAAGAGTGAAAATTGGGCAGCCAAGTGGGCTTAGTTAACTGATCATTACCACCAAGTATCATCAAGATTTGGTGAAAAAATGTTTGCTGAGATTTCAGCCAACTAGTAGTTTTTTGGAAGCTTGGCAACCCCTTTCAAACGAAAGTGTTTTTCGCCAGTCTCTGCATGGGGTACTTCAAGAGGAAACAAACCATAGAGATAGAACTTAGAACTACTTCATTTGCTCAAGTTTCAAGGAGCTAGCACAAACCGTATTTGATTTAGAGTTTCAACACATCTATCTATATAGCAGAAAACAGAGTGAAACCTAAAAATTCAAACTGTTACTGGAAACGAACGCTTGAACCTAAAAGAGTGAAAATTGGGCAGCCAAGTGGGCTTAGTGAACTGATCATTACCACCAAGTATCATCAAGATTTGGTGAAAAAATGTTTGCTGAGATTTCAGCCAACTAGTAGTTTTTTGGAAGCTTGGCAACCCCTTTCAAACGAGAGTGGTTTTCGCCAGTCTCTGCATGGGGTACTTCAAGGGGAAACAAACCATAGAGATAGAACTTAGAACTACTTCATTTGCTCAAGTTTCAAGGAGCTAGCACAAACCGTATTTGATATAGAGTTTAAAACACATGTATCTATGTAGGAGAAAACAGAGTGAAACCTAAAAATTCAAACTGTTACTGGAAACGAATGCTTCAACCTAGAAGAATAAAAATTGGACAGGCAAGTGGGCTTAGTGAACTGATCATTACCACCAAGTATCATCAAGATTTGGTGAAAAAATGTTTGCTGAGATTTCAGCCAACTAGTAGTTTTTTGGAAGCTTGGCAACCCCTTTCAAACGAAAGAGGTTTTCGCAAGATTCTGCATGGGGTACTTCAAGAGGAAGCAAACCATGGAGATAGAACTTAGAACTACTTCATTTGGTCAAGTTTCAAGGAGCTAGCACAAACCGTGTTTGATTTAGAATTCCAAACACAGCTATCTATGTAGGAGAAAACACAGTGAAACCTAAAAATTCAAACTGTTACTGGAAACGAATGCTTCAACCTAGAAGAGTGAAAATTGGGCAGCCAAGTGGGCTTAGTTAACTGATCATTACCACCAAGTATCATCAAGATTTGGTGAAAAAATGTTTGCTGAGATTTCAGCCAACTAGTAGTTTTTTGGAAGCTTGGCAACCCCTTTCAAACGAAAGTGTTTTTCGCCAGTCTCTGCATGGGGTACTTCAAGAGGAAACAAACCATAGAGATAGAACTGAGAACTACTTCATTTGCTCAAGTTTCAAGGAGCTAGCACAAACCGTATTTGATTTAGAGTTTCAACACATCTATCTATATAGCAGAAAACAGAGTGAAACCTAAAAATTCAAACTGTTACTGGAAACGAATGCTTCAACCTAGAAGAATAAAAATTGGGCAGCCAAGTGGGCTTAGTGAAGTGATCATTACCACCAAGTATCATCAAGATTTGGTGAAAAAATGTTTGCTGAGATTTCAGCCAACTAGTAGTTTTTTGGAAGCTTGGCAACCCCTTTCAAACGAAAGTGTTTTTCGCCAGTCTCTGCATGGGGTACTTCAAGAGGAAACAAACCATAGAGATAGAACTTAGAACTACTTCATTTGCTCAAGTTTCAAGGAGCTAGCACAAACCGTATTTGATATAGAGTTTAAAACACATGTATCTATGTAGGAGAGAACAGAGTGAAACCTAAAAATTCAAACTGTTACTGGAAACGAATGCTTCAACCTAGAAGAATAAAAATTGGACAGGCAAGTGGGCTTAGTGAACTGATCATTACCACCAAGTATCATCAAGATTTGGTGAAAAAATGTTTGCTGAGATTTCAGCCAACTAGTAGTTTTTTGGAAGCTTGGCAACCCCTTTCAAACGAAAGAGGTTTTCGCCAGATTCTGCATGGGGTACTTCAAGAGGAAACAAACCATGGAGATAGAACTTAGAACTACTTCATTTGGTCAAGTTTCAAGGAGCAAGCACAAACCGTATTTGATTTAGAGTTTCAACACATCTATCTATATAGCAGAAAACAGAGTGAAACCTAAAAATTCAAAGTGTTGCTGGAAACGAACGCTTGAACCTAGAAGAGTGAAAACTGGGCAGACAAGTGGGCTTAGTGAACTGATCATTACCACCAAGTATCATCAAGATTTGGTGAAAAAATGTTTGCTGAGATTTCAGCCAACTAGTAGTTTTTTGGAAGCTTGGCAACCCCTTTCAAACGAAAGTGTTTTTCGCCAGTCTCTGCAAGGGGTACTTCAAGGGGAAACAAACCATAGAGATAGAACTTAGAACTACTTCATTTGCTCAAGTTTCAAGGAGCTAGCACAAACCGTATTTGATTTAGAATTCCAAACACAGCTATCTATGTAGGAGAAAACACAGTGAAACCTAAAAATTCACACTGTTACTGGAAACGAACGCTTGAACCTAGAAGAGTGAAAATTGGGCAGCCAAGTGGGCTTAGTTAACTGATCATTACCACCAAGTATCATCAAGATTTGGTGAAAAAATGTTTGCTGAGATTTCAGCCAACTAGTAGTTTTTTGGAAGCTTGGCAACCCCTTTCAAACGAAAGTGTTTTTCGCCAGTCTCTGCATGGGGTACTTCAAGAGGAAACAAACCATAGAGATAGAACTTAGAACTACTTCATTTGCTCAAGTTTCAAGGAGCTAGCACAAACCGTATTTGATTTAGAGTTTCAACACATCTATCTATATAGCAGAAAACAGAGTGAAACCTAAAAATTCAAACTGTTACTGGAAACGAACGCTTGAACCTAAAAGAGTGAAAATTGGGCAGCCAAGTGGGCTTAGTGAACTGATCATTACCACCAAGTATCATCAAGATTTGGTGAAAAAATGTTTGCTGAGATTTCAGCCAACTAGTAGTTTTTTGGAAGCTTGGCAACCCCTTTCAAACGAGAGTGGTTTTCGCCAGTCTCTGCATGGGGTACTTCAAGGGGAAACAAACCATAGAGATAGAACTTAGAACTACTTCATTTGCTCAAGTTTCAAGGAGCTAGCACAAACCGTATTTGATATAGAGTTTAAAACACATGTATCTATGTAGGAGAAAACAGAGTGAAACCTAAAAATTCAAACTGTTACTGGAAACGAATGCTTCAACCTAGAAGAATAAAAATTGGACAGGCAAGTGGGCTTAGTGAACTGATCATTACCACCAAGTATCATCAAGATTTGGTGAAAAAATGTTTGCTGAGATTTCAGCCAACTAGTAGTTTTTTGGAAGCTTGGCAACCCCTTTCAAACGAAAGAGGTTTTCGCAAGATTCTGCATGGGGTACTTCAAGAGGAAGCAAACCATGGAGATAGAACTTAGAACTACTTCATTTGGTCAAGTTTCAAGGAGCTAGCACAAACCGTGTTTGATTTAGAATTCCAAACACAGCTATCTATGTAGGAGAAAACACAGTGAAACCTAAAAATTCAAACTGTTACTGGAAACGAATGCTTCAACCTAGAAGAGTGAAAATTGGGCAGCCAAGTGGGCTTAGTTAACTGATCATTACCACCAAGTATCATCAAGATTTGGTGAAAAAATGTTTGCTGAGATTTCAGCCAACTAGTAGTTTTTTGGAAGCTTGGCAACCCCTTTCAAACGAAAGTGTTTTTCGCCAGTCTCTGCATGTGGTACTTCAAGAGGAAACAAACCATAGAGATAGAACTGAGAACTACTTCATTTGCTCAAGTTTCAAGGAGCTAGCACAAACCGTATTTGATTTAGAGTTTCAACACATCTATCTATATAGCAGAAAACAGAGTGAAACCTAAAAATTCAAACTGTTACTGGAAACGAATGCTTCAACCTAGAAGAATAAAAATTGGGCAGCCAAGTGGGCTTAGTGAAGTGATCATTACCACCAAGTATCATCAAGATTTGGTGAAAAAATGTTTGCTGAGATTTCAGCCAACTAGTAGTTTTTTGGAAGCTTGGCAACCCCTTTCAAACGAAAGTGTTTTTCGCCAGTCTCTGCATGGGGTACTTCAAGAGGAAACAAACCATAGAGATAGAACTTAGAACTACTTCATTTGCTCAAGTTTCAAGGAGCTAGCACAAACCGTATTTGATATAGAGTTTAAAACACATGTATCTATGTAGGAGAGAACAGAGTGAAACCTAAAAATTCAAACTGTTACTGGAAACGAATGCTTCAACCTAGAAGAATAAAAATTGGACAGGCAAGTGGGCTTAGTGAACTGATCATTACCACCAAGTATCATCAAGATTTGGTGAAAAAATGTTTGCTGAGATTTCAGCCAACTAGTAGTTTTTTGGAAGCTTGGCAACCCCTTTCAAACGAAAGAGGTTTTCGCCAGATTCTGCATGGGGTACTTCAAGAGGAAACAAACCATGGAGATAGAACTTAGAACTACTTCATTTGGTCAAGTTTCAAGGAGCTAGCACAAACCGTGTTTGATTTAGAATTCCAAACACAGCTATCTATGTAGGAGAAAACACAGTGAAACCTAAAAATTCAAACTGTTACTGGAAACGAATGCTTCAACCTAGAAGAATAAAAATTGGGCAGCCAAGTGGGCTTAGTGAAGTGATCATTACCACCAAGTATCATCAAGATTTGGTGAAAAAATGTTTGCTGAGATTTCAGCCAACTAGTAGTTTTTTGGAAGCTTGGCAACCCCTTTCAAACGAAAGTGTTTTTCGCCAGTCTCTGCATGGGGTACTTCAAGAGGAAACAAACCATAGAGATAGAACTTAGAACTACTTCATTTGCTCAAGTTTCAAGGAGCTAGCACAAACCGTATTTGATTTAGAGTTTCAACACATCTATCTATATAGCAGAAAACAGAGTGAAACCTAAAAATTCAAACTGTTCCTGGAAACGAACGCTTGAACCTAGAAGAGTGAAAATTGGGCAGCCAAGTGGGCTTAGTGAACTGATCATTACTACCAAGTATCATCAAGATTTGGTGAAAAAATGTTTGCTGAGATTTCAGCCAACTAGTAGTTTTTTGGAAGCTTGGCAAACCCTTTCAAACGAGAGTGGTTTTCGCCAGTCTCTACAAGGGGTACTTCAAGAGGAAACAAACCATAGAGATAGAACTTAGAACTACTTCATTTGGTCAAGTTTCAAGGAGCAAGCACAAACCGTATTTGATTTAGAGTTTCAACACATCTATCTATATAGCAGAAAACAGAGTGAAACCTAAAAATTCAAAGTGTTGCTGGAAACGAACGCTTGAACCTAGAAGAGTGAAAACTGGGCAGACAAGTGGGCTTAGTGAACTGATCATTACCACCAAGTATCATCAAGATTTGGTGAAAAAATGTTTGCTGAGATTTCAGCCAACTAGTAGTTTTTTGGAAGCTTGGCAACCCCTTTCAAACGAAAGTGTTTTTCGCCAGTCTCTGCAAGGGGTACTTCAAGGGGAAACAAACCATAGAGATAGAACTTAGAACTACTTCATTTGCTCAAGTTTCAAGGAGCTAGCACAAACCGTATTTGATTTAGAATTCCAAACACAGCTATCTATGTAGGAGAAAACACAGTGAAACCTAAAAATTCACACTGTTACTGGAAACGAACGCTTGAACCTAGAAGAGTGAAAATTGGGCAGCCAAGTGGGCTTAGTGAACTGATCATTACCACCAAGTATCATCAAGATTTGGTGAAAAAATGTTTGCTGAGATTTCAGCCAACTAGTAGTTTTTTGGAAGCTTGGCAACCCCTTTCAAACGAAAGTGGTTTTCGCCAGTCTCTGCATGGGGTACTTCAAGAGGAAACAAACCATAGAGATAGAACTTAGAACTACTTCATTTGCTCAAGTTTCAAGGAGCTAGCACAAACCGTATTTGATTTAGAGTTTCAACACATCTATCTATATAGCAGAAAACAGAGTGAAACCTAAAAATTCAAACTGTTACTGGAAACGAACGCTTGAACCTAGAAGAGTGAAAATTGGGCAGCCAAGTGGGCTTAGTGAACTGATCATTACTACCAAGTATCATCAAGATTTGGTGAAAAAATGTTTGCTGAGATTTCAGCCAACTAGTAGTTTTTTGGAAGCTTGGCAAACCCTTTCAAACGAAAGTGGTTTTCACCAGTCTCTACAAGGGGTACTTCAAGAGGAAACAAACCATAGAGATAGAACTTAGAACTACTTCATTTGGTCAAGTTTCAAGGAGCTAGCACAAACCGTATTTGATTTAGAGTTTCAACACATCTATCTATATAGCAGAAAACAGAGTGAAACCTAAAAATTCAAAGTGTTGCTGGAAACGAACGCTTGAACCTAGAAGAGTGAAAACTGGGCAGACAAGTGGGCTTAGTGAACTGATCATTACCAAAAAGTATCATCAAGATTTGGTGAAAAAATGTTTGCTGAGATTTCAGCCAACTAGTAGTTTTTTGGAAGCTTGGCAACCCCTTTCAAACGAAAGTGTTTTTCGCCAGTCTCTGCAAGGGGTACTTCAAGGGGAAACAAACCATAGAGATAGAACTTAGAACTACTTCATTTGCTCAAGTTTCAAGGAGCTAGCACAAACCGTATTTGATATAGAGTTTAAAACACATGTATCTATGTAGGAGAAAACAGAGTGAAACCTAAAAATTCACACTGTTACTGGAAACGAACGCTTGAACCTAGAAGAGTGAAAATTGGGCAGCCAAGTGGGCTTAGTTAACTGATCATTACCACCAAGTATCATCAAGATTTGGTGAAAAAATGTTTGCTGAGATTTCAGCCAACTAGTAGTTTTTTGGAAGCTTGGCAACCCCTTTCAAAGGAAAGTGGTTTTCGCCAGTCTCTGCATGGGGTACTTCAAGAGGAAACAAACCATAGAGATAGAACTTAGAACTACTTCATTTGCTCAAGTTTCAAGGAGCTAGCACAAACCGTATTTGATTTAGAGTTTCAACACATCTATCTATATAGCAGAAAACAGATTGAAACCTAAAAATTCAAACTGTTACTGGAAACGAACGCTTGAACCTAGAAGAGTGAAAATTGGGCAGCCAAGTGGGCTTAGTGAACTGATCATTACCACCAAGTATCATCAAGATTTGGTGAAAAAATGTTTGCTGAGATTTCAGCCAACTAGTAGTTTTTTGGAAGCTTGGCAACCCCTTTCAAACGAGAGTGGTTTTCGCCAGTCTCTGCATGGGGTACTTCAAGGGGAAACAAACCATAGAGATAGAACTTAGAACTACTTCATTTGCTCAAGTTTCAAGGAGCTAGCACAAACCGTATTTGATATAGAGTTTAAAACACATGTATCTATGTAGGAGAAAACAGAGTGAAACCTAAAAATTCAAACTGTTACTGGAAACGAATGCTTCAACCTAGAAGAATAAAAATTGGACAGGCAAGTGGGCTTAGTGAACTGATCATTACCACCAAGTATCATCAAGATTTGGTGAAAAAATGTTTGCTGAGATTTCAGCCAACTAGTAGTTTTTTGGAAGCTTGGCAACCCCTTTCAAACGAAAGAGGTTTTCGCCAGATTCTGCATGGGGTACTTCAAGAGGAAGCAAACCATGGAGATAGAACTTAGAACTACTTCATTTGGTCAAGTTTCAAGGAGCTAGCACAAACCGTGTTTGATTTAGAATTCCAAACACAGCTATCTATGTAGGAGAAAACACAGTGAAACCTAAAAATTCAAACTGTTACTGGAAACGAATGCTTCAACCTAGAAGAATAAAAATTGGGCAGCCAAGTGGGCTTAGTGAACTGATCATTACCACCAAGTATCATCAAGATATGGTAAAAAAATGTTTGCTGAGATTTCAGCCAACTAGTAGTTTTTTGGAAGCTTGGCAACCCCTTTCAAACGAAAGTGGTTTTCGCCAGTCTCTGCATGGGGTACTTCAAGAGGAAACAAACCATAGAGATAGAACTTAGAACTACTTCATTTGCTCAAGTTTCAAGGAGCTAGCACAAACCGTATTTGATTTAGAGTTTCAACACATCTATCTATATAGCAGAAAAGAGATTGAAACCTAAAAATTCAAACTGTTACTGGAAACGAACGCTTGAACCTAGAAGAGTGAAAATTGGGCAGCCAAGTGGGCTTAGTGAACTGATCATTACCACCAAGTATCATCAAGATTTGGTGAAAAAATGTTTGCTGAGATTTCAGCCAACTAGTAGTTTTTTGGAAGCTTGGCAACCCCTTTCAAACGAAAGTGGTTTTCGCCAGTCTCTGCATGGGGTACTTCAAGGGGAAACAAACCATAGAGATAGAACTTAGAACTACTTCATTTGCTCAAGTTTCATGGAGCTAGCACAAACCGTATTTGATATAGAGTTTAAAACACATGTATCTATGTAGGAGAAAACAGAGTGAAACCTAAAAATTCAAACTGTTACTGGAAACGAATGCTTCAACCTAGAAGAATAAAAATTGGACAGGCAAGTGGGCTTAGTGAACTGATCATTACCACCAAGTATCATCAAGATTTGGTGAAAAAATGTTTGCTGAGAATTCAGCCAACTAGTAGTTTTTTGGAAGCTTGGCAACCCCTTTCAAA
This sequence comes from Callospermophilus lateralis, assembly GCF_048772815.1. Classification (NCBI taxonomy): domain Eukaryota; kingdom Metazoa; phylum Chordata; class Mammalia; order Rodentia; family Sciuridae; genus Callospermophilus; species Callospermophilus lateralis. The sequence continues at coordinate 13,302 of NW_027511636.1, forward strand.
CGAAAGAGGTTTTCGCCAGATTCTGCATGGGGTACTTCAAGAGGAAGCAAACCATGGAGATAGAACTTAGAACTACTTCATTTGGTCAAGTTTCAAGGAGCTAGCACAAACCGTGTTTGATTTAGAATTCCAAACACAGCTATCTATGTAGGAGAAAACACAGTGAAACCTAAAAATTCAAACTGTTACTGGAAACGAATGCTTCAACCTAGAAGAATAAAAATTGGGCAGCCAAGTGGGCTTAGTGAAGTGATCATTACCACCAAGTATCATCAAGATTTGGTGAAAAAATGTTTGCTGAGATTTCAGCCAACTAGTAGTTTTTTGGAAGCTTGGCAACCCCTTTCAAACGAAAGTGGTTTTCGCCAGTCTCTGCATGGGGTACTTCAAGAGGAAACAAACCATAGAGATAGAACTTAGAACTACTTCATTTGCTCAAGTTTCAAGGAGCTAGCACAAACCGTATTTGATTTAGAGTTTCAACACATCTATCTATATAGCAGAAAACAGAGTGACCTAAAAATTCAAAGTGTTGCTGGAAACGAACGCTTGAACCTAGAAGAGTGAAAATTGGGCAGCCAAGTGGGCTTAGTGAACTGATCATTACCACCAAGTATCATCAAGATTTGGTGAAAAAATGTTTGCTGAGATTTCAGCCAACTAGTAGTTTTTTGGAAGCTTGGCAACCCCTTTCAAACGAAAGTGTTTTTCGCCAGTCTCTGCAAGGGGTACTTCAAAGGGAAACAAACCATAGAGATAGAACTTAGAACTACTTCATTTGCTCAAGTTTCAAGGAGCTAGCACAAACCGTATTTGATATAGAGTTTAAAACACATGTATCTATGTAGGAGAAAACAGAGTGAAACCTAAAAATTCAAACTGTTACTGGAAACGAACGCTTGAACCTAGAAGAATAAAAATTGGGCAGCCAAGTGGGCTTAGTGAACTGATCATTACCACCAAGTATCATCAAGATTTGGTGAAAAAATGTTTGCTGAGATTTCAGCCAACTAGTAGTTTTTTGGAAGCTTGGCAACCCCTTTCAAACGAAAGTGTTTTTCGCCAGTCTCTGTATGGGGTACTTCAAGAGGAAACAAACCATAGAGATAGAACTGAGAACTACTTCATTTGCTCAAGTTTCAAGGAGCTAGCACAAACCGTATTTGATTTAGAGTTTCAACACATCTATCTATATAGCAGAAAACAGAGTGAAACCTAAAAATTCAAACTGTTACTGGAAACGAACGCTTGAACCTAGAAGAGTGAAAACTGGGCAGCCAAGTGGGCTTAGTGAACTGATCATAACCACCAAGTATCATCAAGATTTGGTGAAAAAATGTTTGCTGAGATTTCAGCCAACTAGTAGTTTTTTGGAAGCTTGGCAACCCCTTTCAAACGAGAGTGGTTTTCGCCAGTCTCTGCATGGGGTACTTCAAGGGGAAACAAACCATAGAGATAGAACTTAGAACTACTTCATTTGCTCAAGTTTCAAGGAGCTAGCACAAACCGTATTTGATATAGAGTTTAAAACACATGTATCTATGTAGGAGAAAACAGAGTGAAACCTAAAAATTCAAACTGTTACTGGAAACGAATGCTTCAACCTAGAAGAATAAAAATTGGACAGGCAAGTGGGCTTAGTGAACTGATCATTACCACCAAGTATCATCAAGATTTGGTGAAAAAATGTTTGCTGAGATTTCAGCCAACTAGTAGTTTTTTGGAAGCTTGGCAACCCCTTTCAAACGAAAGAGGTTTTCGCCAGATTCTGCATGGGGTACTTCAAGAGGAAGCAAACCATGGAGATAGAACTTAGAACTACTTCATTTGGTCAAGTTTCAAGGAGCTAGCACAAACCGTGTTTGATTTAGAATTCCAAACACAGCTATCTATGTAGGAGAAAACACAGTGAAACCTAAAAATTCAAACTGTTACTGGAAACGAATGCTTCAACCTAGAAGAATAAAAATTGGGCAGCCAAGTGGGCTTAGTGAACTGATCATTACCACCAAGTATCATCAAGATATGGTAAAAAAATGTTTGCTGAGATTTCAGCCAACTAGTAGTTTTTTGGAAGCTTGGCAACCCCTTTCAAACGAAAGTGGTTTTCGCCAGTCTCTGCATGGGGTACTTCAAGAGGAAACAAACCATAGAGATAGAACTTAGAACTACTTCATTTGCTCAAGTTTCAAGGAGCTAGCACAAACCGTATTTGATTTAGAGTTTCAACACATCTATCTATATAGCAGAAAACAGATTGAAACCTAAAAATTCAAACTGTTACTGGAAACGAACGCTTGAACCTAGAAGAGTGAAAATTGGGCAGCCAAGTGGGCTTAGTGAACTGATCATTACCACCAAGTATCATCAAGATTTGGTGAAAAAATGTTTGCTGAGATTTCAGCCAACTAGTAGTTTTTTGGAAGCTTGGCAACCCCTTTCAAACGAAAGTGGTTTTCGCCAGTCTCTGCATGGGGTACTTCAAGGGGAAACAAACCATAGAGATAGAACTTAGAACTACTTCATTTGCTCAAGTTTCATGGAGCTAGCACAAACCGTATTTGATATAGAGTTTAAAACACATGTATCTATGTAGGAGAAAACAGAGTGAAACCTAAAAATTCAAACTGTTACTGGAAACGAATGCTTCAACCTAGAAGAATAAAAATTGGACAGGCAAGTGGGCTTAGTGAACTGATCATTACCACCAAGTATCATCAAGATTTGGTGAAAAAATGTTTGCTGAGATTTCAGCCAACTAGTGGTTTTTTGGAAGCTTGGCAACCCCTTTCAAACGAAAGAGGTTTTCGCCAGATTCTGCATGGGGTACTTCAAGAGGAAGCAAACCATGGAGATAGAACTTAGAACTACTTCATTTGGTCAAGTTTCAAGGAGCTAGCACAAACCGTGTTTGATTTAGAATTCCAAACACAGCTATCTATGTAGGAGAAAACACAGTGAAACCTAAAAATTCAAACTGTTACTGGAAACGAATGCTTCAACCTAGAAGAATAAAAATTGGGCAGCCAAGTGGGCTTAGTGAAGTGATCATTACCACCAAGTATCATCAAGATTTGGTGAAAAAATGTTTGCTGAGATTTCAGCCAACTAGTAGTTTTTTGGAAGCTTGGCAACCCCTTTCAAACGAAAGTGGTTTTCGCCAGTCTCTGCATGGGGTACTTCAAGAGGAAACAAACCATAGAGATAGAACTTAGAACTACTTCATTTGCTCAAGTTTCAAGGAGCTAGCACAAACCGTATTTGATTTAGAGTTTCAAAACATCTATCTATATAGCAGAAAACAGAGTGACCTAAAAATTCAAAGTGTTGCTGGAAACGAACGCTTGAACCTAGAAGAGTGAAAATTGGGCAGCCAAGTGGGCTTAGTGAACTGATCATTACCACCAAGTATCATCAAGATTTGGTGAAAAAATGTTTGCTGAGATTTCAGCCAACTAGTAGTTTTTTGGAAGCTTGGCAACCCCTTTCAAACGAAAGTGTTTTTCGCCAGTCTCTGCAAGGGGTACTTCAAAGGGAAACAAACCATAGAGATAGAACTTAGAACTACTTCATTTGCTCAAGTTTCAAGGAGCTAGCACAAACCGTATTTGATATAGAGTTTAAAACACATGTATCTATGTAGGAGAAAACAGAGTGAAACCTAAAAATTCAAACTGTTACTGGAAACGAACGCTTGAACCTAGAAGAATAAAAATTGGGCAGCCAAGTGGGCTTAGTGAACTGATCATTACCACCAAGTATCATCAAGATTTGGTGAAAAAATGTTTGCTGAGATTTCAGCCAACTAGTAGTTTTTTGGAAGCTTGGCAACCCCTTTCAAACGAAAGTGTTTTTCGCCAGTCTCTGTATGGGGTACTTCAAGAGGAAACAAACCATAGAGATAGAACTGAGAACTACTTCATTTGCTCAAGTTTCAAGGAGCTAGCACAAACCGTATTTGATTTAGAGTTTCAACACATCTATCTATATAGCAGAAAACAGAGTGAAACCTAAAAATTCAAACTGTTACTGGAAACGAACGCTTGAACCTAGAAGAGTGAAAACTGGGCAGCCAAGTGGGCTTAGTGAACTGATCATAACCACCAAGTATCATCAAGATTTGGTGAAAAAATGTTTGCTGAGATTTCAGCCAACTAGTAGTTTTTTGGAAGCTTGGCAACCCCTTTCAAACGAAAGTGGTTTTCGCCAGTCTCTGCAAGGGGTACTTCAAGGGGAAACAAACCATAGACATAGAACTTAGAACTACTTCATTTGCTCAAGTTTCAAGGAGCTAGCCCAAACCGTATTTGATATAGAGTTTAAAACACATGTATCTATGTAGGAGAAAACAGAGTGAAACCTAAAAATTCAAACTGTTACTGGAAACGAATGCTTCAACCTAGAAGAATAAAAATTGGGCAGCCAAGTGGGCTTAGTGAACTGATCATTACCACCAAGTATCATCAAGATTTGGTGAAAAAATGTTTGCTGAGATTTCAGCCAACTAGTAGTTTTTTGGAAGCTTGGCAACCCCTTTCAAACGAAAGTGTTTTTCGCCAGTCTCTGTATGGGGTACTTCAAGAGGAAACAAACCATAGAGATAGAACTTAGAACTACTTCATTTGCTCAAGTTTCAAGGAGCTAGCACAAACCGTATTTGATTTAGAGTTTCAACACATCTATCTATATAGCAGAAAACAGAGTGAAACCTAAAAATTCAAACTGTTACTGGAAACGAACGCTTGAACCTAGAAGAGTGAAAACTGGGCAGCCAAGTGGGCTTAGTGAACTGATCATAACCACCAAGTATCATCAAGATTTGGTGAAAAAATGTTTGCTGAGATTTCAGCCAACTAGTAGTTTTTTGGAAGCTTGGCAACCCCTTTCAAACGAAAGTGGTTTTCGCCAGTCTCTGCATGGGGTACTTCAAGGGGAAACAAACCATAGAGATAGAACTTAGAACTACTTTATTTGCTCAAGTTTCAAGGAGCTAGCACAAACCGTATTTGATATAGAGTTTAAAACACATGTATCTATGTAGGAGAGAACAGAGTGAAACCTAAAAATTCAAACTGTTACTGGAAACGAATGCTTCAACCTAGAAGAATAAAAATTGGACAGGCAAGTGGGCTTAGTGAACTGATCATTACCACCAAGTATCATCAAGATTTGGTGAAAAAATGTTTGCTGAGATTTCATCCAACTAGTAGTTTTTTGGAAGCTTGGCAACCCCTTTCAAACGAAAGAGGTTTTCGCCAGATTCTGCATGGGGTACTTCAAGAGGAAACAAACCATGGAGATAGAACTTAGAACTACTTCATTTGGTCAAGTTTCAAGGAGCTAGCACAAACCGTGTTTGATTTAGAATTCCAAACACAGCTATCTATGTAGGAGAAAACACAGTGAAACCTAAAAATTCAAACTGTTACTGGAAACGAATGCTTCAACCTAGAAGAATAAAAATTGGGCAGCCAAGTGGGCTTAGTGAAGTGATCATTACCACCAAGTATCATCAAGATTTGGTGAAAAAATGTTTGCTGAGATTTCAGCCAACTAGTAGTTTTTTGGAAGCTTGGCAACCCCTTTCAAACGAAAGTGTTTTTCGCCAGTCTCTGCATGGGGTACTTCAAGAGGAAACAAACCATAGAGATAGAACTTAGAACTACTTCATTTGCTCAAGTTTCAAGGAGCTAGCACAAACCGTATTTGATTTAGAGTTTCAACACATCTATCTATATAGCAGAAAACAGAGTGAAACCTAAAAATTCAAACTGTTACTGGAAACGAACGCTTGAACCTAGAAGAGTGAAAATTGGGCAGCCAAGTGGGCTTAGTGAACTGATCATTACTACCAAGTATCATCAAGATTTGGTGAAAAAATGTTTGCTGAGATTTCAGCCAACTAGTAGTTTTTTGGAAGCTTGGCAAACCCTTTCAAACGAAAGTGGTTTTCACCAGTCTCTACAAGGGGTACTTCAAGAGGAAACAAACCATAGAGATAGAACTTAGAACTACTTCATTTGGTCAAGTTTCAAGGAGCTAGCACAAACCGTATTTGATTTAGAGTTTCAACACATCTATCTATATAGCAGAAAACAGAGTGAAACCTAAAAATTCAAAGTGTTGCTGGAAACGAACGCTTGAACCTAGAAGAGTGAAAACTGGGCAGACAAGTGGGCTTAGTGAACTGATCATTACCACCAAGTATCATCAAGATTTGGTGAAAAAATGTTTGCTGAGATTTCAGCCAACTAGTAGTTTTTTGGAAGCTTGGCAACCCCTTTCAAACGAAAGTGTTTTTCGCCAGTCTCTGCAAGGGGTACTTCAAGGGGAAACAAACCATAGAGATAGAACTTAGAACTACTTCATTTGCTCAAGTTTCAAGGAGCTAGCACAAACCGTATTTGATATAGAGTTTAAAACACATGTATCTATGTAGGAGAAAACAGAGTGAAACCTAAAAATTCACACTGTTACTGGAAACGAACGCTTGAACCTAGAAGAGTGAAAATTGGGCAGCCAAGTGGGCTTAGTTAACTGATCATTACCACCAAGTATCATCAAGATTTGGTGAAAAAATGTTTGCTGAGATTTCAGCCAACTAGTAGTTTTTTGGAAGCTTGGCAACCCCTTTCAAACGAAAGTGTTTTTCGCCAGTCTCTGCATGGGGTACTTCAAGAGGAAACAAACCATAGAGATAGAACTTAGAACTACTTCATTTGCTCAAGTTTCAAGGAGCTAGCACAAACCGTATTTGATTTAGAGTTTCAACACATCTATCTATATAGCAGAAAACAGAGTGAAACCTAAAAATTCAAACTGTTACTGGAAACGAACGCTTGAACCTAAAAGAGTGAAAATTGGGCAGCCAAGTGGGCTTAGTGAACTGATCATTACCACCAAGTATCATCAAGATTTGGTGAAAAAATGTTTGCTGAGATTTCAGCCAACTAGTAGTTTTTTGGAAGCTTGGCAACCCCTTTCAAACGAGAGTGGTTTTCGCCAGTCTCTGCATGGGGTACTTCAAGGGGAAACAAACCATAGAGATAGAACTTAGAACTACTTCATTTGCTCAAGTTTCAAGGAGCTAGCACAAACCGTATTTGATATAGAGTTTAAAACACATGTATCTATGTAGGAGAGAACAGAGTGAAACCTAAAAATTCAAACTGTTACTGGAAACGAATGCTTCAACCTAGAAGAATAAAAATTGGACAGGCAAGTGGGCTTAGTGAACTGATCATTACCACCAAGTATCATCAAGATTTGGTGAAAAAATGTTTGCTGAGATTTCATCCAACTAGTAGTTTTTTGGAAGCTTGGCAACCCCTTTCAAACGAAAGAGGTTTTCGCCAGATTCTGCATGGGGTACTTCAAGAGGAAACAAACCATGGAGATAGAACTTAGAACTACTTCATTTGGTCAAGTTTCAAGGAGCTAGCACAAACCGTGTTTGATTTAGAATTCCAAACACAGCTATCTATGTAGGAGAAAACACAGTGAAACCTAAAAATTCAAACTGTTACTGGAAACGAATGCTTCAACCTAGAAGAATAAAAATTGGGCAGCCAAGTGGGCTTAGTGAAGTGATCATTACCACCAAGTATCATCAAGATTTGGTGAAAAAATGTTTGCTGAGATTTCAGCCAACTAGTAGTTTTTTGGAAGCTTGGCAACCCCTTTCAAACGAAAGTGTTTTTCGCCAGTCTCTGCATGGGGTACTTCAAGAGGAAACAAACCATAGAGATAGAACTTAGAACTACTTCATTTGCTCAAGTTTCAAGGAGCTAGCACAAACCGTATTTGATTTAGAGTTTCAACACATCTATCTATATAGCAGAAAACAGAGTGAAACCTAAAAATTCAAACTGTTACTGGAAACGAACGCTTGAACCTAGAAGAGTGAAAATTGGGCAGCCAAGTGGGCTTAGTGAACTGATCATTACTACCAAGTATCATCAAGATTTGGTGAAAAAATGTTTGCTGAGATTTCAGCCAACTAGTAGTTTTTTGGAAGCTTGGCAAACCCTTTCAAACGAAAGTGGTTTTCACCAGTCTCTACAAGGGGTACTTCAAGAGGAAACAAACCATAGAGATAGAACTTAGAACTACTTCATTTGGTCAAGTTTCAAGGAGCTAGCACAAACCGTATTTGATTTAGAGTTTCAACACATCTATCTATATAGCAGAAAACAGAGTGAAACCTAAAAATTCAAAGTGTTGCTGGAAACGAACGCTTGAACCTAGAAGAGTGAAAACTGGGCAGACAAGTGGGCTTAGTGAACTGATCATTACCACCAAGTATCATCAAGATTTGGTGAAAAAATGTTTGCTGAGATTTCAGCCAACTAGTAGTTTTTTGGAAGCTTGGCAACCCCTTTCAAACGAAAGTGTTTTTCGCCAGTCTCTGCAAGGGGTACTTCAAGGGGAAACAAACCATAGAGATAGAACTTAGAACTACTTCATTTGCTCAAGTTTCAAGGAGCTAGCACAAACCGTATTTGATATAGAGTTTAAAACACATGTATCTATGTAGGAGAAAACAGAGTGAAACCTAAAAATTCACACTGTTACTGGAAACGAACGCTTGAACCTAGAAGAGTGAAAATTGGGCAGCCAAGTGGGCTTAGTTAACTGATCATTACCACCAAGTATCATCAAGATTTGGTGAAAAAATGTTTGCTGAGATTTCAGCCAACTAGTAGTTTTTTGGAAGCTTGGCAACCCCTTTCAAACGAAAGTGTTTTTCGCCAGTCTCTGCATGGGGTACTTCAAGAGGAAACAAACCATAGAGATAGAACTTAGAACTACTTCATTTGCTCAAGTTTCAAGGAGCTAGCACAAACCGTATTTGATTTAGAGTTTCAACACATCTATCTATATAGCAGAAAACAGAGTGAAACCTAAAAATTCAAACTGTTACTGGAAACGAACGCTTGAACCTAAAAGAGTGAAAATTGGGCAGCCAAGTGGGCTTAGTGAACTGATCATTACCACCAAGTATCATCAAGATTTGGTGAAAAAATGTTTGCTGAGATTTCAGCCAACTAGTAGTTTTTTGGAAGCTTGGCAACCCCTTTCAAACGAGAGTGGTTTTCGCCAGTCTCTGCATGGGGTACTTCAAGGGGAAACAAACCATAGAGATAGAACTTAGAACTACTTCATTTGCTCAAGTTTCAAGGAGCTAGCACAAACCGTATTTGATATAGAGTTTAAAACACATGTATCTATGTAGGAGAAAACAGAGTGAAACCTAAAAATTCAAACTGTTACTGGAAACGAATGCTTCAACCTAGAAGAATAAAAATTGGACAGGCAAGTGGGCTTAGTGAACTGATCATTACCACCAAGTATCATCAAGATTTGGTGAAAAAATGTTTGCTGAGATTTCAGCCAACTAGTAGTTTTTTGGAAGCTTGGCAACCCCTTTCAAACGAAAGAGGTTTTCGCCAGATTCTGCATGGGGTACTTCAAGAGGAAGCAAACCATGTAGATAGAACTTAGAACTACTTCATTTGGTCAAGTTTCAAGGAGCTAGCACAAACCGTGTTTGATTTAGAATTCCAAACACAGCTATCTATGTAGGAGAAAACACAGTGAAACCTAAAAATTCAAACTGTTACTGGAAACGAATGCTTCAACCTAGAAGAATAAAAATTGGGCAGCCAAGTGGGCTTAGTGAACTGATCATTACCACCAAGTATCATCAAGATTTGGTAAAAAAATGTTTGCTGAGATTTCAGCCAACTAGTAGTTTTTTGGAAGCTTGGCAACCCCTTTCAAACGAAAGTGGTTTTCGCCAGTCTC
>NW_027511637.1:0-23057 GCF_048772815.1 Callospermophilus lateralis
AAACCTAAATATAAAAACTGCTACTGTAGACGAACGCTTCAACCTAGAAGAACAAAATTTGGTGAGCCAAGTGGGATTTGTATACTGATCATTACCACAAAGTATCAACAAGATTGTGTGAAATAATATTTGCTGGTATTTCGGAAACTCGTAATTTCTTAGAAGCTTGGCAACCCATCTCAATAAAAGTGCTTTCCACAGTCTGTGCCAAGGGCTACTTGAAGGGAAAACAAACCATAGAGACAAAACTGAGAACTCCTTTATTTTGTCAAGTTTCAAAGAGCTACTACAAACCATGTTGGATTTAGAGTTCCAAATTCAGCTATCTATGTAGGAGAGAACAGAGAGAAACCTAAATATAAAAACTGCTACTGTAGACGAACGCTTCAACCTAGAAGAACAAAATTTGGTGAGCCAAGTGGGATTTGTATACTGATCATTACCACCAAGTATCAACAAGATTGTGTGAAATAATATTTGCTGGTATTTCGGAAACTCGTAATTTCTTAGAAGCTTGGCAACCCATCTCAATGAAAGTGCTTTCCACAGTCTGTGCCTAGGGCTACTTGAAGAGGAAACAAACCATAGAGACAAAACTGAGAACTCCTTTATTTTGTCAAGTTTCAAAGAGCTACTACAAACCATGTTGGATTTAGATTTCCAAATTCATCTTTCTATATAGGAGAGAACAGAGGGAAACCTAAATATAAAAACTGCTACTGTAGACGAAAGCTTCAAACTAGAAGAACAAAATTTGGTGATCCAAGTGGGATTTGTGTACTGATCATTACCACCAAGAATCATCAAATTTGGGTGAAAAAATATTTGCTGGTATTTCGAAACTCGTTATTTCTTAGAAGCTTGGCAACCCCTCTCATTGAAAGTGCTTTTCCAAAGTCTGTGCCTAGGGCTACTTGAAGAGGAAACAAACCATAGAGACAAATCTGAGACCTCCTTTATTTTGTCAAGTTTCAAAGAGCTACTACAAACCATGTTGGATTTAGAGTTCCAAATTCATCTTTCTATATAGGAGAGAACAGAGGGAAACCTAAATATAAAAACTGCTACTGTAGACGAACGCTTTAAACTAAAAGAACAAAATTTGGTGAGCCAAGTGGGATTTGTGTACTGATCATTACCACCAAGTATCATCAAGATTGTGTGAAAAAATATTTGCTGGTATTTCAAAACTCGTTATTTCTTAGAAGCTTGGCAACCCCTCTCAATGAAAGTGCTTTTCCACAGTCTGTGCCTAGGGCTACTTGAAGAGGAAACAAACCATAGAGACAAATCTGAGAACTCCTTCAGTTTGTCAAGTTTCAAAAAGCTACTACAAACCATGTTGGATTTAGAGTTCCAAATTCATCTATCTATATAGGAGAGAACAGAGAGAAACCTAAATATAAAAACTGCTACTGTAGACGAACGCTTCAACCTAGAAGACCAAAATTTGATGAGACAAGTGGGATTTGTGTACTGATCATTACCACCAAGTATCAACAAGATTGTGTGAAAAAATATTTGCTGGTAATACGGAAACTCCTTAATTCTTAGAAGCTTGGCAACCCATCTCAGTGAAAGTGCTTTCCCCAGACTGTGCCTAGGGCTACTTTAAGACTAAACAAACCATAGAGACAAAACTGAGAACTCCTTTATTTTGTCAAGTTTCAAAGAGCTACTACAAACCATGTTGGATTAGAGTTCCAAATTCATCTATCTATATAGGAGAGAAAAGAGGGAAACCTAAATATAAAAACTGCTACTGTAGACGAACGCTTCAACCTAGAAGAACAAAATTTGGTGAGCCAAGTGGGATTTCTGTACTGATCATTACCACCAAGTATCATCAAGATGGGGTGAAAAAATATTTGCTGCTCTTTCGGAAACTCGTTATTTTTAGAAGCTTGGCAACCCCTCTCAATGAAAGTGCTTTTCCACAGTCTGTGCCTAGAGCTACTTGAAAAGGAAACAAACCATAGAGACAAATCTGAGAACTCCTTTATTTTTCTCAAGTTTCAAAGAGCTACTACAAACCATGTTGGATTTAGAGTTCCAAATTTATCTATCTATATATGAGAGAACAGAGGGAAACCTAAATATAAAAACTGCTACTGTAGACGAACGCTTCAACCTAGAAGAACAAAATTTGGTGAGCCAAGTGGGATTTGTGTACTGATCATTACCACCAAGTATCAACAAGATTGTGTGAAAAAATATTTGCTGGTATTTCGGAAACTCGTTATTTCTTAGAAGCTTGGCAACCCATCTCAATGAAAGTGCTTTCCACAGTCTGTGCCTAGGGCTACTTGAAGAGGAAACAAACCATAGAGAAAAATCGGAGAACTCCTTTATTTTGTCAAGTTTCAAAGAGCTACTACAAACCATGTTGGATTTAGAATTCCAAATTCATCTATCTGTATAGGAGAGAACCGAGGGAAACTTAAATATAAAAACTGCTACTGTAGACGAACGCTTCAACCTAGAAGAACAAAATTTCGTGAGCCAAGTGGGATTTGTGTACTGATCATTACCACCAAGAATCATCAAATTTGGGTGAAAAAATATTTGCTGGTATTTCGGAAACTCGTTATTTCTTAGAAGCTTGGCAACCCCTCTCAGTGAAAGTGCTTTCCCACAGTCTGTGCCTACGGCTACTTGAAGAGGAAACAAACCATAGAGACAAATCTGAGACCTCCTTTATTTTGTCAAGTTTCAAAGAGCTACTACAAACCATGTTGGATTTAGAGTTCCAAATTCATCTATCTATATAGGAGAGAACAGAGAGAAACCTAAATATAAAAACTGCTACTGTAGACGAACGCTTCAACCTAGAAGAACAAAATTTGGTGAGCCAAGTGGGATTTGTATACTGATCATTACCACCAAGGATCAACAAGATTGTGTGAAATAATATTTGCTGGTATTTCGGAAACTCGTAATTTCTTAGAAGCTTGGCAACCCATCTAAATAAAAGTGCTTTCCACAGTCTGTGCCTAGGGCTACTTGAAGGGGAAACAAACCATAGAGACAAAACTGAGAACTCCTTTATTTTGTCAAGTTTCAAAGAGCTACTACAAACCATGTTGGATTTAGAGTTCCAAATTCATCTATCTATATAGGAGAGAACAGAGAGAAACCTAAATATAAAAACTGCTACTGTAGACGAAAGCTTCAACCTAGAAGAACAAAATATGGTGAGCCAAGTGGGATTTGTATACTGATCATTACCACCAAGTATCAACAAGATTGTGTGAAATAATATTTGCTGGTATTTCGGAAACTCGTAATTTCTTAGAAGCTTGGCAACCCATCTCAATGAAAGTGTTTTCCACAGTCTGTGCCTAGGGCTACTTGAAGAGGAAACAAACCATAGAGACAAAACTGAGAACTCCTTTATTTTGTCAAGTTTCAAAGAGCTACTACAAACCATGTTGGATTTAGAGTTCCAAATTCATCTTTCTATATAGGAGAGAACAGAGGGAAACCTAAATATAAAAACTGCTACTGTAGACGAAAGCTTCAAACTAGAAGAACAAAATTTGGTGATCCAAGTGGGATTTGTGTACTGATCATTACCACCAAGAATCATCAAATTTGGGTGAAAAAATATTTGCTGGTATTTCGAAACTCGTTACTTCTTAGAAGCTTGGCAACCCCTCTCATTGAAAGTGCTTTTCCAAAGTCTCTGCCTAGGGCTACTTGAAGAGGAAACAAACCATAGAGACAAATCTGAGACCTCCTTTATTTTGTCAAGTTTCAAAGAGCTACTACAAACCATGTTGGATTTAGAGTTCCAAATTCATCTTTCTATATAGGAGAGAACAGAGGGAAACCTAAATATAAAAACTGCTACTGTAGACGAACGCTTTAAACTAAAAGAACAAAATTTGGTGAGCCAAGTGGGATTTGTGTACTGATCATTACCACCAAGTATCATCAAGATTGTGTGAAAAAATATTTGCTGGTATTTCGAAACTCGTTATTTCTTAGAAGCTTGGCAACCCCTCTCAATGAAAGTGCTTTTCCACAGTCTGTGCCTAGGGCTACTTGAAGAGGAAACAAACCATAGAGACAAATCTGAGAACTCCTTCAGTTTGTCAAGTTTCAAAAAGCTACTACAAACCATGTTGGATTTAGAGTTCCAAATTCATCTATCTATATAGGAGAGAACAGAGAGAAACCTAAATATAAAAACTGCTACTGTAGACGAACGCTTCAACCTAGAAGACCAAAATTTGATGAGACAAGTGGGATTTGTGTACTCATCATTACCACCAAGTATCAACAAGATTGTGTGAAAAAATATTTGCTGGTAATACGGAAACTCCTTAATTCTTAGAAGCTTGGCAACCCATCTCAGTGAAATGCTTTCCCCAGACTGTGCCTAGGGCTACTTTAAGACTAAACAAACCATAGAGACAAAACTGAGAACTCCTTTATTTTGTCAAGTTTCAAAGAGCTACTACAAACCATGTTGGATTTAGAGTTCCAAATTCATCTATCTATATAGGAGAGAAAAGAGGGAAACCTAAATATAAAAACTGCTACTGTAGACGAACGCTTCAACCTAGAAGAACAAAATTTGGTGAGCCAAGTGGGATTTCTGTACTGATCATTACCACCAAGTATCATCAAGATGGGGTGAAAAAATATTTGCTGCTCTTTCGGAAACTCGTTATTTTTAGAAGCTTGGCAACCCCTCTCAATGAAAGTGCTTTTCCACAGTCTGTGCCTAGAGCTACTTGAAAAGGAAACAAACCATAGAGACAAATCTGAGAACTCCTTTATTTTTCTCAAGTTTCAAAGAGCTACTACAAACCATGTTGGATTTAGAGTTCCAAATTTATCTATCTATATATGAGAGAACAGAGGGAAACCTAAATGTAAAAACTGCTACTGTAGACGAACGCTTCAACCTAGAAGAACAAAATTTGGTGAGCCAAGTGGGATTTGTGTACTGATCATTACCACCAAGTATCAACAAGATTGTGTGAAAAAATATTTGCTGGTATTTCGGAAACTCGTTATTTCTTAGAAGCTTGGCAACCCATCTCAATGAAAGTGCTTTCCACAGTCTGTGCCTAGGGCTACTTGAAGAGGAAACAAACCATAGAGAAAAATCGGAGAACTCCTTTATTTTGTCAAGTTTCAAAGAGCTACTACAAACCATGTTGGATTTAGAATTCCAAATTCATCTATCTGTATAGGAGAGAACCGAGGGAAACTTCAATATAAAAACTGCTACTGTAGACGAACGCTTCAACCTAGAAGAACACAATTTCGTGAGCCAAGTGGGATTTGTGTACTGATCATTACCACCAAGAATCATCAAATTTGGGTGAAAAAATATTTGCTTGTATTTCGAAACTCGTAATTTCTTAGAAGCTTGGCAACCCCTCTCAGTGAAAGTGCTTTCCCACAGTCTATGCCTACGGCTACTTGAAGAGGAAACAAACCATAGAGACAAATCTGAGACCTCCTTTATTTTGTCAAGTTTCAAAGAGCTACTACAAACCATGTTGGATTTAGAGTTCCAAATTCATCTATCTATATAGGAGAGAACAGAGAGAAACCTAAATATAAAAACTGCTACTGTAGATGAACGCTTCAACCTAGAAGAACAAAATTTGGTGAGCCAAGTGGGATTTGTATACTGATCATTACCACCAAGTATCAACAAGATTGTGTGAAATAATATTTGCTGGTATTTCGGAAACTCGTAATTTCTTAGAAGCTTGGCAACCCATCTCAATGAAAGTGCTTTCCACAGTCTGTGCCTAGGGCTACTTGAAGAGGAAACAAACCATAGAGGCAAATCTGAGACCTCCTTTATTTTGTCAAGTTTCAAAGAGCTACTGCAAACCCTGTTGGATTTAGAGTTCCAAATTCATCTATCTATATAGGAGAGAACAGAGAGAAACCTAAATATAAAAACTGCTACTGTAGACGAACGCTTCAACCTAGAAGAACAAAATTTGATGAGCCAAGTGGGATTTGTGTACTGATCATTACCACCAAGTATCAACAAGATTGTGTGAAAAAATATTTGCTGGTATTTCGGAAACTCGTTATTTCTTAGAAGCTTGGCAACCCATCTCAATGAAAGTGCTTTCCACAGTCTGTGCCTATGGCTACTTGAAGAGGAAACAAACCATAGAGACAAAACTGAGAACTCCTTCATTTTGTCAAGTTTCAAAGAGCTACTACAAACCATGTTGGATTTAGAGTTCCAAATTCCTCTTTCTATATAGGAGAGAACAGAGGGAAACCTAAATATAAAAACTGCTACTGTAGACGAAAGCTTCAACCTAGAAGAACAAAATTTCGTGAGCCAAGTGGGATTTGTGTACTGATCATTACCACCAAGATTTATCAAATTTGGGTGAAAAAATATTTGCTGGTATTTCGGAAACTCGTTATTTCTTAGAAGCTTGGCAACCCCTCTCAATGAAAGTGCTTTCCCACAGTCTGTGCCTACGGCTACTTGAAGAGGAAACAAACCATAGAGACAAATCTGAGACCTCCTTTATTTTGTCAAGTTTCAAAGAGCTACTACAAACCATGTTGGATTTAGAGTTCCAAATTCATCTATCTATATAGGAGAGAACAGAGAGAAACCTAAATATAAAAACTGCTACTGTAGACGAACGCTTCAACCTAGAAGAACAAAATTTGGTGAGCCAAGTGGGATTTGTATACTGATCATTACCACCAAGTATCAACAAGATTGTGTGAAATAATATTTGCTGGTATTTCGGAAACTCGTAATGTCTTAGAAGCTTGGCAACCCATCTCAATGAAAGTGCTTTCCACAGTCTGTGCCCAGGGCTACTTAAAGAGGAAACAAACCATAGAGACAAATCTGAGAACTCCTTCATTTTGTCAAGTTTCAAAGAGCTACTACAAACCATGTTGGATTTAGAGTTCCAAATTCATCTTTCTATATAGGAGAGAACAGAGGAAAACCTAAATATAAAAATTGCTACTGTAGACGAACGCTTCAACAAAGAAGAATAAAATTTGGTCATCCAAGTGGGATTTGTGTACTGATCATGAGCTCCAAGTATCATCAAGATTGGGTGAAAAAATATTTGCTGGTATTTCGGAAACTCGTTATTTCTTAGAAGCTTGGCAACCCCTCTCAATGAAAGTGCTTTTCCAAAGTCTGTGCCTAGGGCTACTTGAAGAGGAAACAAACCATAGAGAAAAATCGGAGAACTCCTTTATTTTGTCAAGTTTCAAAGAGCTACTACAAACCATGTTGGATTTAAAGTTCCAAATTCATCTATCTGTATAGGAGAGAACAGAGGGAAACCTAAATATATAAACTGCTACTGTACACGAACGCTTCAACCTAGAAGAACTAAATTTGGTGAGCCAAGTGGGATATGTGTACTGATCATTAGCAACAAGTATCATCAATATTGGGTGAAAAAATATTTGCTGGTATTTCGGAAACTCGTTATTTCTTAGAAGCTTGGCAACCCCTCTCAATGAAAGTGCTTTTCCACAGTCGGTGCCTAGGGCTACTTTAAGAGGAAACAAATCATAGAGGCAAATCTGAGAACTCCTTTATTTTGTCAAGTTTCAAAGAGCTACTACAAAACATGTTGGATTTAGAGTTCCATATTCATCTATCTATATAGGAGAGAACAGAGAGAAACCTAAATATAAAAACTGCTACTGTAGACGAACGCTTCAACCAAGAAGAACAAAATTTGTTGAGCCAAGTGGGATTTGTGTACTGATCATTAGCTCCAAGTATCATCAAGATTGGGTGAAAAAATATTTGCTGGTATTTCGGAAACGCGTTATTTCTTAGAAGCTTGGCAACCCCTCTCAATGAAAATGCTTTTCCAAAGTCTGTGCCTAGGGCTACTTGAAGAGGAAACAAACCATAGAGAAAAAGGGAGAACTATTTTATTTTGTCAAGTTTCAAAGAGCTACTACAAACCATGTTGGATTTAGTGTTCCAAATTCATCTATCTATATAGGAGAGAACAGAGAGAAACCTAAATATAAAAACTGCTACTGTAGACGAACGCTTCAACCAAGAAGAACAAAATTTGGTGATCCAAGTGGGATTTGTGTACTGATCATGAGCTCCAAGTATCATCTAGATTGGGTGAAAAAATATTTGCTGGTATTTCGGAAACTCGTTATTTCTTAGAAGCTTGGCAACCCCTCTCAATGAAAGTGCTTTTCCAAAGTCTGTGCCTAGGGCTACTTGAAGAGGAAACAAACCATAGAGAAAAATTGGAGAACTCCTTTATTTTGTCAAGTTTCAAAGAGCTACTACAAACCATGTTGGATTTAGAGTTCCAAATTCATCTATCTGTATAGGAGAGAACAGAGGGAAACCTAAATATAAAAACTGCTACTGTACACGAACGCTTCAACCTAGAAGAACTAAATTTGGTGAGCCAAGTGGGATATGTGTACTGATCATTACCACCAAATCATCAAATTTGGGTGAAAAAATATTTGCTGGTATTTCGAAACACGTTATTTCTTAGAAGCTTGGCAACCCCTCTCAATGAAAGTGCTTTCCCACAGTCTGTGCCTACGGCTACTTGAAGAGGAAACAAACCATAGAGACAAATCTGAGACCTCCTTTATTTTGTCAAGTTTCAAAGAGCTACTACAAACCATGTTGGATTTAGAGTTCCAAATTCATCTATCTATATAGGAGAGAACAGAGAGAAACCTAAATATAAAAACTGCTACTGTAGACGAACGCTTCAACCAAGAAGAACAAAATTTGGTGAGCCAAGTGGGATTTGTGTACTGATCATTAGCTCGAAGTATCATCAAGATTGGGTGAAAAAATATTTGCTGGTATTTCGGAAACTCGTTATTTCTTAGAAGCTTGGCAACCCCTCTCAATGAAAGTGCTTTTCCAAAGTCTGTCTTTAGGGCTACTTGAAGAGGAAACAAACCATAGAGAAAAATCGGAGAACTCCTTTATTTTGTCAAGTTCAAAGAGCTACTACAAACCATGTTGAATTTAGAGTTCCAAATTCATCTATCTATATAGGAGAGAACCGATGGAAACTTAAATATAAAAACTGCTACTGTAGACGAAAGCTTCAACCTAGAAGAACAAAATTTCGTGAGCCAAGTGGGATTTGTGTACTGATCATTACCACCAAGAATTATCAAATTTGGGTGAAAAAATATTTGCTGGTATTTCGGAAACTCGTTATTTCTTAGAAGCTTGGCAACCCCTCTCAATGAAAGTGCTTTCCCACAGTCTGTGCCTACGGCTACTTGAAGAGGAAACAAACCATAGAGACAAATCTGAGACCTCCTTTATTTTGTCAAGTTTCAAAGAGCTACTACAAACCATGTTGGATTTAGAGTTCCAAATTCATCTATCTATATAGGAGAGAACAGAGAGAAACCTAAATATAAAAACTGCTACTGTAGACGAACGCTTCAACCTAAAAGAACAAAATTTGGTGAGCCAAGTGGGATTTGTATACTGATCATTACCACCAAGTATCAACAAGATTGTGTGAAATAATATTTGCTGGTATTTCGGAAACTCGTAATGTCTTAGAAGCTTGGCAACCCATCTCAATGAAAGTGCTTTCCACAGTCTGTGCCTAGGGCTACTTAAAGAGGAAACAAACCATAGAGACAAATCTGAGAACTCCTTCATTTTGTCAAGTTTCAAAAAGCTACTACAAACCATGTTGGATTTAGAGTTCCAAATTCATCTTTCTATATAGGAGAGAACAGAGGAAAACCTAAATATAAAAATTGCTACTGTAGACGAACGCTTCAACAAAGAAGAACAAAATTTGGTCATCCAAGTGGGATTTGTGTACTGATCATGAGCTCCAAGTATCATCAAGATTGGGTGAAAAAATATTTGCTGGTATTTCGGAAACTCGTTATTTCTTAGAAGCTTGGCAACCCCTCTCAATGAAAGTGCTTTTCCAAAGTCTGTGCCTAGGGCTACTTGAAGAGGAAACAAACCATAGAGAAAAATCGGAGAACTCCTTTATTTTGTCAAGTTTCAAAGAGCTACTACAAACCATGTTGGATTTAGAGTTCCAAATTCATCTATCTGTATAGGAGAGAACAGAGGGAAACCTAAATATATAAACTGCTACTATACACGAACGCTTCAACCTAGAAGAACTAAATTTGGTGAGCCAAGTGGGATATGTGTACTGATCATTAGCAACAAGTATCATCAATATTGGATGAAAAAATATTTGCTGGTATTTCGGAAACTCGTTATTTCTTAGAAGCTTGGCAACCCCTCTCAATGAAAGTGCTTTTCCACAGTCGGTGCCTAGGGCTTCTTGAAGAGGAAACAAACCATAGAGCCAAATCTGAGAACTCCTTTATTTTGTCAAGTTTCAAAGAGCTACTACAAACCGTGTTTGATTTAGAGTTCCAAATTCATCTATCTATATAGGAGAGAACCGAGGGAAACTTAAATATAAAAACTGCTACTGTAGACGAACGCTTCAACCTAGAAGAACAAAATTTGGTAAGCCAAGTGGGATTTGTGTACTGATCATTACCACCAAGTATCATCAAGATTGGGTGAAAAATATTTGCTGGTATTTCGGAAACTCGTTATTTCTTAGAAGCTTGGCAACCCCTCTCAATGAAAGTGCTATTCCACAGTCTGTGCCTAGGTCTACTTTAAGAGGAAACAAATCATAGAGGCAAATCTGAGAACTCCTTTATTTTGTCAAGTTTCAAAGAGCTACTACAAAACATGTTGGATTTAGAGTTCCAAATTCATCTATCTATATAGGAGAGAACAGAGAGAAACCTAAATATAAAAACTGCTACTGTAGACGAACGCTTCAACCAAGAAGAACAAAATTTGGTGAGCCAAGTGGGATTTGTGTACTGATCATTAGCTCGAAGTATCATCAAGATTGGGTGAAAAAATATTTGCTGGTATTTCGGAAACTCGTTATTTCTTAGAAGCTTGGCAACCCCTCTCAATGAAAGTGCTTTTCCAAAGTCTGTCTTTAGGGCTACTTGAAGAGGAAACAAACCATAGAGAAAAATCGGAGAACTCCTTTATTTTGTCAAGTTCAAAGAGCTACTACAAACCATGTTGAATTTAGAGTTCCAAATTCATCTATCTATATAGGAGAGAACCGATGGAAACTTAAATATAAAAACTGCTACTGTAGACGAAAGCTTCAACCTAGAAGAACAAAATTTCGTGAGCCAAGTGGGATTTGTGTACTGATCATTACCACCAAGAATTATCAAATTTGGGTGAAAAAATATTTGCTGGTATTTCGGAAACTCGTTATTTCTTAGAAGCTTGGCAACCCCTCTCAATGAAAGTGCTTTCCCACAGTCTGTGCCTACGGCTACTTGAAGAGGAAACAAACCATAGAGACAAATCTGAGACCTCCTTTATTTTGTCAAGTTTCAAAGAGCTACTACAAACCATGTTGGATTTAGAGTTCCAAATTCATCTATCTATATAGGAGAGAACAGAGAGAAACCTAAATATAAAAACTGCTACTGTAGACGAACGCTTCAACCTAAAAGAACAAAATTTGGTGAGCCAAGTGGGATTTGTATACTGATCATTACCACCAAGTATCAACAAGATTGTGTGAAATAATATTTGCTGGTATTTCGGAAACTCGTAATGTCTTAGAAGCTTGGCAACCCATCTCAATGAAAGTGCTTTCCACAGTCTGTGCCTAGGGCTACTTAAAGAGGAAACAAACCATAGAGACAAATCTGAGAACTCCTTCATTTTGTCAAGTTTCAAAAAGCTACTACAAACCATGTTGGATTTAGAGTTCCAAATTCATCTTTCTATATAGGAGAGAACAGAGGAAAACCTAAATATAAAAATTGCTACTGTAGACGAACGCTTCAACAAAGAAGAACAAAATTTGGTCATCCAAGTGGGATTTGTGTACTGATCATGAGCTCCAAGTATCATCAAGATTGGGTGAAAAAATATTTGCTGGTATTTCGGAAACTCGTTATTTCTTAGAAGCTTGGCAACCCCTCTCAATGAAAGTGCTTTTCCAAAGTCTGTGCCTAGGGCTACTTGAAGAGGAAACAAACCATAGAGAAAAATCGGAGAACTCCTTTATTTTGTCAAGTTTCAAAGAGCTACTACAAACCATGTTGGATTTAGAGTTCCAAATTCATCTATCTGTATAGGAGAGAACAGAGGGAAACCTAAATATATAAACTGCTACTATACACGAACGCTTCAACCTAGAAGAACTAAATTTGGTGAGCCAAGTGGGATATGTGTACTGATCATTAGCAACAAGTATCATCAATATTGGATGAAAAAATATTTGCTGGTATTTCGGAAACTCGTTATTTCTTAGAAGCTTGGCAACCCCTCTCAATGAAAGTGCTTTTCCACAGTCGGTGCCTAGGGCTTCTTGAAGAGGAAACAAACCATAGAGCCAAATCTGAGAACTCCTTTATTTTGTCAAGTTTCAAAGAGCTACTACAAACCGTGTTTGATTTAGAGTTCCAAATTCATCTATCTATATAGGAGAGAACCGAGGGAAACTTAAATATAAAAACTGCTACTGTAGACGAACGCTTCAACCTAGAAGAACAAAATTTGGTAAGCCAAGTGGGATTTGTGTACTGATCATTACCACCAAGTATCATCAAGATTGGGTGAAAAATATTTGCTGGTATTTCGGAAACTCGTTATTTCTTAGAAGCTTGGCAACCCCTCTCAATGAAAGTGCTATTCCACAGTCTGTGCCTAGGTCTACTTTAAGAGGAAACAAATCATAGAGGCAAATCTGAGAACTCCTTTATTTTGTCAAGTTTCAAAGAGCTACTACAAAACATGTTGGATTTAGAGTTCCAAATTCATCTATCTATATAGGAGAGAACAGAGAGAAACCTAAATATAAAAACTGCTACTGTAGACGAACGCTTCAACCAAGAAGAACAAAATTTGGTGAGCCAAGTGGGATTTGTGTACTGATCATTAGCTCCAAGTATCATCAAGATTGGGTGAAAAAATATTTGCTGGTATTTCGGAAACGCGTTATTTCTTAGAAGCTTGGCAACCCTTCTCAATGAAAGTGCTTTTCCAAAGTCTGTGCCTAGGGCTACTTGAAGAGGAAACAAACCATAGAGAAAAAGGGAGAACTCCTTTATTTTGTCAAGTTTCAAAGAGCTACTACAAAACATGTTGGATTTAGAGTTCCAAATTCATCTATCTATATAGGAGAGAACCGAGGGAAACTTAAATATAAAAACTGCTACTGTAGACGAACGCTTCAACCTAGAAGAACAAAATTTGGTAAGCCAAGTGGGATTTGTGTACTGATCATTACCACCAAGTATCATCAAGATTGGGTGAAAAAATATTTGCTGGTATTTCGGAAACTCGTTATGTCTTAGAAGCTTGGCAACCCCTCTCAATGAAAGTGCTATTCCACAGTCTGTGCCTAGGGCTACTTTAAGAGGAAACAAACCATAGAGGCAAATCTGAGAACTCCTTTATTTTGTCAAGTTTCAAAGAGCTACTACAAAACATGTTGTATTTAGAGTTCCAAATTTATCTATCTATATATGAGAGAACAAAGTGAAACCTAAATATAAAAACTGCTACTGTAGACAAAAGCTTCAACCTAGAAGAACAAAATTTGGTGATCCAAGTGGGATTTGTGTACTGATCATTACCACCAAGAATCATCAAATTTGGGTGAAAAAATATTTGCTGGTATTTCGAAACTCGTTATTTCTTAGAAGCTTGGCAACCCCTCTCATTTAAAGTGCTTTTCCAAAGTCTGTGCCTAGGGCTACTTCAAGAGGAAACAAACCATAGAGACAATTCTGAGACCTCCTTTATTTTGTCAAGTTTCAAAGAGCTACTACAAACCATGTTGGATTTAGAGTTCCAAATTCATCTTTCTATATAGGAGAGAACAGAGGGAAACCTAAATATAAATAGTGCTACTGTAGACGAACGCTTTAACCGAAAAGAACAAAATTTGGTGAGCCAAGTGGGCTTTGTGTACTGATCATTACCACCAAGTATCATCAAGATTGTGTGAAAAAATATTTGCTGGTATTTCGAAACTCGTTATTTCTTAGAAGCTTGGCAACCCCTCTCAATGAAAGTGCTTTTCCACAGTCTGTGCCTAGGGCTACTTGAAGAGGAAACAAACCATAGAGACAAATCTGAGAACTCCTTCAGTTTGTCAAGTTTCAAAAAGCTACTACAAACCATGTTGGATTTAGAGTTCCAAATTCATCTATCTATATAGGAGAGAACAGAGAGAAACCTAAATATAAAAACTGCTACTGTAGACGAACGCTTCAACCTAGAAGACCAAAATTTGATGAGCCAAGTGGGATTTGTGTACTGATCATTACCACCAAGTATCAACAAGATTGTGTGAAAAAATATTTGCTGGTAATACAGAAACTCCTTAATTCTTAGAAGCTTGGCAACCCATCTCAGTGAAAGTGCTTTCCCCAGACTGTGCCTAGGGCTACTTTAAGACAAAACAAACCGTAGAGACAAAACTGAGAACTCCTTTATTTTGTCAAGTTTCAAAGAGCTACTACAAACCATGTTGGATTTAGAGTTCCAAATTCATCTATCTATATAGGAGAGAACAGAGGGAAACCTAAATATAAAACTGCTACTGTAGACGAACGCTTCAACCTAGAAGAACAAAATTTGGTGAGCCAAGTGGGATTTCTGTACTGATCATTACCACCAAGTATCATCAAGATTGGGTGAAAAAATATTTGCTGCTCTTTCGGAAACTCGTTATTTTTAGAAGCTTGGCAACCCCTCTCAATGAAATGCTTTTCCACAGTCAGTGCCTAGGTCTACTTGAAAAGGAAACAAACCATAGAGACAAATCTGAGAACTCCTTTATTTTCTCAAGTTTCAAAGAGCTACTACAAACCATGTTGGATTTAGAGTTCCAAATTTATCTATCTATATATGAGAGAACAGAGGGAAACCTAAACATAAAAACTGCTACTGTAGACGAACGCATCAACCTAGAAGAACATAATTTGGTAAGCCAAGTGGGATTTGTGTACTGATCATTACCACCAAGTATCATCAAGATTGGGTGAAAAAAAATTTGCTGGTATTTCGGAAACTCGTTATTTCTTAGAAGCTTGGCAACCCCTCTCAATGAAAGTGCTTTTCCACAGTCTGTTCCTAGGGATACTTGAAGAGGAAACAAACCATAGAGACAAATCTGAGACCTCCTTAATTTTGTCAAGTTTCAAAGAGCTACTACAAACCATGTTGGATTTAGAGTTCCAAATTCATCTTTCTATATAGGAGAGAACAGAGGGAAACCTAAATATAAAAACTGCTACTGTAGACGAACGCTTCAACCTAGAAGAATAAAATTTGGTGAGCTAAGTAGGATTTGTGTACTGATAATTACCACCAAGTATCATCCAGATTGGGTGAAAAAATAATTGCTGGTATTTCGGAAACTCGTTATTGCTTAGAAGCTTGGCAACCCCTCTCAATGAAAGTGCTTTCCACAGTCTGTGCCTAGGGCTACTTGAAGAGGAAAAAAAACATCGAGACAAAACTGAGAACTCCTTTATTTTGTCAAGTTTCAAAGAGCTACTACAAACCATGTTTGATTTAGAGTTCCAAATTCATCTATCTGTATAGGAGAGAACAGAGGTAAACCTAAATATGAAAACTGCTACTGTACACGAATGCTTCAACCTAGAAGAACTAAATTTGGTGAGCCAAGTGGGATATGTGTACTGATCATTAGCAACAAGTATCATCAAGATTGGGTGAAAAAATATTTGCTGGTATTTCGGAAAATCGTTATTTCTTAGAAGCTTGGCAACCCCTCTCAATGAAAGTGCTTTTCCACAGTCTGTGCCTAGGGCTACTTGAAGAGGAAACAAACCATAGAGACAAATCTGAGAACTCCTTTATTTTGTCAAGTTTCAAAGAGCTACTACAAACCATGTTGGATTTAGAGTTAAAAAATCCGTCTGTCTATATAGGAGAGAACAGAGGGAAACTTAAATATACAAACTGCTACTGTAGACGAACGCTTCAACCTAGAAGAACAAAATTTGGTAAGCCAAGTGAAATTTGTGTACTGATCATTACCACCAAGTATCATCAAGATTGGGTGAAAAAATATTTGCTGGTATTTCGGAAACTCGTTATTTCTTAGAAGCTTGGCAACCCCTCTCAATGAAAGTGCTATTCCACTGTCTGTGCCTAGGGCTACTTGAAGAGGAAACAAACCATAGAGGCAAATCTGAGAACTCCTTTATTTTGTAAAGTTTCAAAGAGCTACTAGAAACCATGTTGGATTTAGAGTTCCAAATTCATCTATCTATATAAAAAAAAGAGAGGGAAACCTAAATATAAAACTGCTACTGTAGACGAACGCTTCAACCAAGAAGAACTAAATTTGGTGAGCCAACTGGGATATGTGTACTGATCATTACCACCAAGTATCATCAAGATTGGGTGAAAAAATATTTGCTGGTATTTCGGAAACTCGTTATTTCTTAGAAGCTTGGCAACCCCTCTCAATGAAAGTGCTTTTCCACAGTCTGTGCCTAGGGCTTCTTGAAGAGGAAACAAACCATAGAGGCAAATCTGAGAACTCCTTTATTTTGTCAAGTTTCAAAGAGCTACTACAAACCATGTTGGATTTAGAGTTCCAAATTCATCTATCTATATAGGAGAGAACAGAGGGAAACCTAAATATAAAAACTGCTACTGTAGACGAACGCTTCAACCTAGAAGAACAAAATTTGGTGAGCCAAGTGGGATTTGTGTACTGATCATTACCACCAAGTATCATCAAGATTGGGTGAAAAAATATTTGCTGGTATTTCGGAAACTCGTTATTTCTTAGAAGCTTGGCAACCCCTCTCAATGAAAGTGCTATTCCACAGTCTGTGCCTAGGGCTACTTGAAGAGGAAACAAACCATAGAGGCAAATCTGAGAACTCCTTTATTTTGTCAAGTTTCAAAGAGCTACTACAAACCATGTTGGATTTAGAGTTCCAAATTCATCTATCTATATAGGAGAGAACAGAGAGAAACCTAAATATAAAAACTGCTACTGTAGACGAACGCTTCAACCAAGAAGAACAAAATTTGGTGAGCCAAGTGGGATTTGTGTACTGATCATTAGCTCCAAGTATCATCAAGATTGGGTGAAAAAATATTTGCTGGTATTTCGGAAACGCGTTATTTCTTAGAAGCTTGGCAACCCCTCTCAATGAAAATGCTTTTCCAAAGTCTGTGCCTAGGGCTACTTGAAGAGGAAACAAACCATAGAGAAAAAGGGAGAACTCCTTTATTTTGTCAAGTTTCAAAGAGCTACTACAAACCATGTTGGATTTAGAGTTCCAAATTCATCTATCTATATAGGAGAGAACCGAGGGAAACTTAAATATAAAAACTGCTACTGTAGACGAACGCTTCAACCTAGAAGAACAAAATTTGGTAAGCCAAGTGGGATTTGTGTACTGATCATTACCACCAAGTATCATCAAGATTGGGTGAAAAAATATTTGCTGGTATTTCGGAAACTCGTTATGTCTTAGAAGCTTGGCAACCCCTCTCAATGAAAGTGCTATTCCACAGTCTGTGCCTAGGGCTACTTTAAGAGGAAACAAACCATAGAGGCAAATCTGAGAACTCCTTTATTTTGTCAAGTTTCAAAGAGCTACTACAAAACATGTTGTATTTAGAGTTCCAAATTTATCTATCTATATATGAGAGAACAAAGGGAAACCTAAATATAAAAACTGCTACTGTAGACGAAAGCTTCAACCTAGAAAGAACTAAATTTGGTGAGCCAAGTGGGATATGTGTACTGATCATTAGCTACAAGTATCATCAATATTGGGTGAAAAAATATTTGCTTGTATTTCGGAAACTCGTTATTTCTTAGAAGCTTGGCAACCCCTCTCAATGAAAGTGCTTTTCCACAGTCTGTGCCTAGGGCTACTTGAAGAGGAAACAAACCATAGAGGCAAATCTGAGACCTCCTTTATTTTGTCAAGTTTCAAAGAGCTACTGCAAACCCTGTTGGATTTAGAGTTCCAAATTCATCTATCTATATAGGAGAGAACAGAGAGAAACCTAAATATAAAAACTGCTACTGTAGACGAACGCTTCAACCTAGAAGAACAAAATTTGATGAGCCAAGTGGGATTTGTGTACTGATCATTACCACCAAGTATCAACAAGATTGTGTGAAAAAATATTTGCTGGTATTTCGGAAACTCGTTATTTCTTAGAAGCTTGGCAACCCATCTCAATGAAAGTGCTTTCCACAGTCTGTGCCTATGGCTACTTGAAGAGGAAACAAACCATAGAGACAAAACTGAGAACTCCTTCATTTTGTCAAGTTTCAAAGAGCTACTACAAACCATGTTGGATTTAGAGTTCCAAATTCCTCTTTCTATATAGGAGAGAACAGAGGGAAACCTAAATATAAAAACTGCTACTGTAGACGAACGCTTCAACCAAGAATAACAAAATTTGGTGAGCCAAGTGGCATTTGTGTACTGATCATTAGCTCCAATTATCATCAAGATTGGGTGAAAAAATATTTGCTGGTATTTCAGAAACTCGTTATTTCTTAGAAGCTTGGCAACCCCTCTCAATGAAAGTGCTTTTCCAAAGTCTGTGCCTAGGGCTACTTGAAGAGGAAACAAACCATAGAGAAAAATCGGAGAACTCCTTTATTTTGTCAAGGTCAAAGAGCTACTACAAACCATGTTGAATTTAGAGTTCCATATTCATCTATCTATATAGGAGAGAACCGAGGGAAACTTAAATATAAAAACTGCTACTGTAGACGAAAGCTTCAACCTAGAAGAACAAAATTTCGTGAGCCAAGTGGGATTTCTGTACTGATCATTACCACCAAATCATCAAATTTGGGTGAAAAAATATTTGCTGGTATTTAGAAACACGTTATTTCTTAGAAGCTTGGCAACCCCTCTCAATGAAAGTGCTTTTCCACAGTCTGTGCCTAGGGCTATTTGAAGAGGAAACAAACCATAGAGGCAAATCTGAGACCTCCTTTATTTTGTCAAGTTTCAAAGAGCTACTGCAAACCCTGTTGGATTTAGAGTTCCAAATTCATCTACCTATATAGGAGAGAACAGAGAGAAACCTAAATATAAAAACTGCTACTGTAGACGAACGCTTCAACCTAGAAGAACAAAATTTGATGAGCCAAGTGGGATTTGTGTACTGATCATTACCACCAAGTATCAACAAGATTGTGTGAAAAAATATTTGCTGGTATTTCGGAAACTCGTTATTTCTTAGAAGCTTGGCAACCCATCTCAATGAAAGTGCTTTCCACAGTCTGTGCCTATGGCTACTTGAAGAGGAAACAAACCATAGAGACAAAACTGAGAACTCCTTCATTTTGTCAAGTTTCAAAGAGCTACTACAAACCATGTTGGATTTAGAGTTCCAAATTCCTCTTTCTATATAGGAGAGAACAGAGGGAAACCTAAATATAAAAACTGCTACTGTAGACGAACGCTTCAACCAAGAATAACAAAATTTGGTGAGCCAAGTGGCATTTGTGTACTGATCATTAGCTCCAATTATCATCAAGATTGGGTGAAAAAATATTTGCTGGTATTTCGGAAACTCGTTATTTCTTAGAAGCTTGGCAACCCCTCTCAATGAAAGTGCTTTTCCAAAGTCTGTGCCTAGGGCTACTTGAAGAGGAAACAAACCATAGAGAAAAATCGGAGAACTCCTTTATTTTGTCAAGGTCAAAGAGCTACTACAAACCATGTTGAATTTAGAGTTCCAAATTCATCTATCTATATAGGAGAGAACCGAGGGAACTTAAATATAAAAACTGCTATTGTAGACGAAAGCTTCAACCTAGAAGAACAAAATTTCGTGAGCCAAGTGGGATTTCTGTACTGATCATTACCACCAAATCATCAAATTTGGGTGAAAAAATATTTGCTGGTATTTCGAAACACGTTATTTCTTAGAAGCTTGGCAAGCCCTCTCAATGAAAGTGCTTTCCCACAGTCTGTGCCTACGGCTACTTGAAGAGGAAACAAACCATAGAGACAAATCTGAGACCTCCTTTATTTTGTCAAGTTTCAAAGAGCTACTACAAACCATGTTGGATTTAGAATTCCAAATTCATCTATCTATATAGGAGAGAACAGAGAGAAACCTAAATATAAAAACTGCTACTGTAGACGAACGCTTCAACCAAGAAGAACAAAATTTGGTGAGCCAAGTGGGATTTGTGTACTGATCATGAGCTCCAAGTATCATCAAGTTTGGGTGAAAAAATATTTGCTGGTATTTCGGAAACTCGTTATTTCTTAGAAGCTTGGCAACCCCTCTCAATGAAAGTGCTTTTCCAAAGTCTGTCCCTAGGGCTACTTGAAGAGGAAACAAACCATAGAGAAAAATCGGAGAACTCCTTTATTTTGTCAAGTTCAAAGAGCTACTACAAACCATGTTGAATTTAGAGTTCCAAATTCATCTATCTATATAGGAGAGAACCGAGGGAAACTTAAATATAAAAACTGCTACTGTAGACGAAAGCTTCAACCTAGAAGAACAAAATTTCGTGAGCCAAGTGGGATTTGTGTACTGATCATTACCACCAAGATTTATCAAATTTGGGTGAAAAAATATTTGCTGGTATTTCGGAAACTCGTTATTTCTTAGAAGCTTGGCAACCCCTCTCAATGAAAGTGCTTTCCCACAGTCTGTGCCTACGGCTACATGAAGAGGAAACAAACCATAGAGACAAATCTGAGACCTCCTTTATTTTGTCAAGTTTCAAAGAGCTACTACAAACCATGTTGGATTTAGAGTTCCAAATTCATCTATCTATATAGGAGAGAACAGAGAGAAACCTAAATATAAAAACTGCTACTGTAGACGAACGCTTCAACCTAGAAGAACAAAATTTGGTGAGCCAAGTGGGATTTGTATACTGATCATTACCACCAAGTATCAACAAGATTGTGTGAAATAATATTTGCTGGTATTTCGGAAACTCGTAATGTCTTAGAAGCTTGGCAACCCATCTCAATGAAAGTGCTTTCCACAGTCTGTGCCTAGGGCTACTTAAAGAGGAAACAAACCATAGAGACAAATCTGAGAACTCCTTCATTTTGTCAAGTTTCAAAGAGCTACTACAAACCATGTTGGATTTAGAGTTCCAAATTCATCTTTCTATATAGGAGAGAACAGAGGAAAACCTAAATATAAAAATTGCTACTGTAGACGAACGCTTCAACAAAGAAGAATAAAATTTGGTCATCCAAGTGGGATTTGTGTACTGATCATGAGCTCCAAGTATCATCAAGATTGGGTGAAAAAATATTTGCTGGTATTTCGGAAACTCGTTATTTCTTAGAAGCTTGGCAACCCCTCTCAATGAAAGTGCTTTTCCAAAGTCTGTGCCTAGGGCTACTTGAAGAGGAAACAAACCATAGAGAAAAATCGGAGAACTCCTTTATTTTGTCAAGTTTCAAAGAGCTACTACAAACCATGTTGGATTTAGAGTTCCAAATTCATCTATCTGTATAGGAGAGAACAGAGGGAAACCTAAATATATAAACTGCTACTGTACACGAACGCTTCAACGTAGAAGAACTAAATTTGGTGAGCCAAGTGGGATATGTGTACTGATCATTAGCAACAAGTATCATCAATATTGGGTGAAAAAATATTTGCTGGTATTTCGGAAACTCGTTATTTCTTAGAAGCTTGGCAACCCCTCTCAATGAAAGTGCTTTTCCACAGTCGGTGCCTAGGGCTACTTGAAGAGGAAACAAACCATAGAGACAAATCTGAGAACTCCTTTATTTTGTCAAGTTTCAAAGAGCTACTACAAACCGTGTTTGATTTAGAGTTCCAAATTCATCTATCTATATAGGAGAGAACCGAGGGAAACTTAAATATAAAAACTGCTACTGTAGACGAACGCTTCAACCTAGAAGAACAAAATTTGGTAAGCCAAGTGAGATTTGTGTACTGATCATTACCACCAAGTATCATCAAGATTGGGTGAAAAATATTTGCTGGTATTTCGGAAACTCGTTATTTCTTAGAAGCTTGGCAACCCCTCTCAATGAAAGTGCTATTCCACAGTCTGTGCCTAGGGCTACTTTAAGAGGAAACAAATCATAGAGGCAAATCTGAGAACTCCTTTATTTTGTCAAGTTTCAAAGAGCTACTACAAAACATGTTGGATTTAGAGTTCCATATTCATCTATCTATATAGGAGAGAACAGAGAGAAACCTAAATATAAAAACTGCTACTGTAGACGAACGCTTCAACCAAGAAGAACAAAATTTGTTGAGCCAAGTGGGATTTGTGTACTGATCATTAGCTCCAAGTATCATCAAGATTGGGTGAAAAAATATTTGCTGGTATTTCGGAAACGCGTTATTTCTTAGAAGCTTGGCAACCCCTCTCAATGAAAATGCTTTTCCAAAGTCTGTGCCTAGGGCTACTTGAAGAGGAAACAAACCATAGAGAAAAAGGGAGAACTATTTTATTTTGTCAAGTTTCAAAGAGCTACTACAAACCATGTTGGATTTAGTGTTCCAAATTCATCTATCTATATAGGAGAGAACAGAGAGAAACCTAAATATAAAAACTGCTACTGTAGACGAACGCTTCAACCAAGAAGAACAAAATTTGGTGATCCAAGTGGGATTTGTGTACTGATCATGAGCTCCAAGTATCATCTAGATTGGGTGAAAAAATATTTGCTGGTATTTCGGAAACTCGTTATTTCTTAGAAGCTTGGCAACCCCTCTCAATGAAAGTGCTTTTCCAAAGTCTGTGCCTAGGGCTACTTGAAGAGGAAACAAACCATAGAGAAAAATTGGAGAACTCCTTTATTTTGTCAAGTTTCAAAGAGCTACTACAAACCATGTTGGATTTAGAGTTCCAAATTCATCTATCTGTATAGGAGAGAACAGAGGGAAACCTAAATATAAAAACTGCTACTGTACACGAACGCTTCAACCTAGAAGAACTAAATTTGGTGAGCCAAGTGGG
>NW_027511638.1:0-23056 GCF_048772815.1 Callospermophilus lateralis
GAGATAGAACGTAGAACTACTTTATTGTGTCAAGTTTCAAGAAGCTAGCACAAACCGTGTTTGATTTAGAGTTCTAACTGCATCTGTCAATATAGGAGAAAACAGAGTGAAACCTATAATTTCTAACTGTTCCTGAAAACGAATGCTACAACCTAGAAGAACAAAACTTGGGCATCCACGTTTGATTGGTGTACTGATCAATACTTGAAAGAATCATGAAGATTGGATGAAAAAATATATGTTGAGATTTCAGGAGACGGTAGTTTTTTGGAAGCTTAACAACGCCTTTCATTGAAAGTGTTATTCGCCAGTCTCTGCTTAAGGCTACATCAAGAGGAAACAAACCTTAGAGATAGAACGTAGAACTACTGTATTGTGTCAAGTTTCAAGAAGCTAGCACAAACCATGTTTGATTTAGAGTTCGAACTGCATCTGTCAATATAGGAGAAAAGAGAGTGAAAACTAAAAATTCAAACTGTTACTGCAAACGAATGCTTCAACCTAGGAGAACGAAACTTGAACATCCACGTTTTATTGGTGTACTGCTCATTACTTGAAAGTATCATGAAGATTGGATGAAAAAATATATGTTGAGATTTCAGGATACTCTAGTGTGTTGGAAGTTTGGCACGCCTTTCAGTATAAGTGTTATTCGCCAGTCCCAGCTTTAGGATACAAGAGGAAACAAACCTTAGAGATAGAACGTAGAACTACTTTATTGTGTCAAGTTGCAAGAAGCTAGCACAAACCGTGTTTGATTTAGAGTTCTAACTGCATCTGTCAATATAGGAGAAAACAGAGTGAAACCTATAATTTCTAACAGTTCCTGCAAACGAATGCTACAACCTAGAAGAACAAAACTTGGCTATCCACGTTTGATTGGTGTACTGATCAATACTTGAAAGAATCATGAAGATTGGATGAAAAAATATATGTTGAGATTTCAGGAGACGGTAGTTTTTTGGAAGCTTAACAACGCCTTTCATTGAAAGTGTTATTCGCCAGTCTCTGCTTAAGGCTACATCAAGAGGAAACAAACCTTAGAGATAGAACTTAGAACTACTTTATTGTGTCAAGTTTCAAGAAGCTAGCACAAACCATGTTTGATTTAGAGTTCGAACTGCATCTGTCAATATAGGAGAAAACAGAGCGAAAACTAAAAATTCAAACTGTTACTGCAATCGAATGCTTCAACCTAGGAGAACGAAATTTGAACATCCACGTTTTATTGGTGTACTGCTCATTACTTGAAATTATCATGAAGGTCGGAAAAAAAAATATGTTGAGATTTCAGGAGACTGTATTATTTTGCCAGCCTAACAACGCCTTTCATTGAATGTGTCTTTCGTCAGTCTCTGCTTAGGTCTACATCCAGAGGAAACAAAAAATAAAAATAGAATGTAGAACTACTTTACTGTTTCAAGTTTCAAGAAGCTAGCACAAACCGTGTTTGATTTAGAGTTCGAACTACATTTGTCAATATAGGAGAAAACAGAGTGAAACCTAAAAATTCAAACTGTTACTCCAAAAGAATGCTTCAATCTAGGAGAACTAAACTTTGGCATCCAAGTGGGATTGGTGTACTGATCATTACTTGAAAGTATCATGAAGATTGGATGAAAAAATATATGTTGAGATTTCTGGACTCTAGTGTTTTGGAAGTTTGGCAAACCCTTTCAGTATAAGTGTTATTCGCCAGTCCCAGCTTTAGGATACAAGAGGAAACAAACCTTAGAGATAGAACGTAGAACTACTTTATTGTGTCAAGTTTCAAGAAGCTAGCACAAACCGTGTTTGATTTAGAGTTCTAACTGCATCTGTCAATATAGGAGAAAACAGAGTGAAACCTATAATTTCTAACTGTTCCTGCAAACGAATGCTACAACCTAGAAGAACAAAACTTGGGCATCCACGTTTGATTGGTGTACTGATCAATACTTGAAAGAATCATGAGGATTGGATGAAAAGATATATGTTGAGATTTCAGCAGTCGGTAGTTTTTTGGAAGCTTAACAACGCTTTTCATTGAAAGTGTTATTCGCCAGTCTCTGCTTAAGGCTACATCAAGAGGAAACAAACCTTAGAGATAGAACGTAGAACTACTTTATTGTGTCAAGTTTCAAGAAGCTAGCACAAACCATGTTTGATTTAGAGTTCGAACTGCATCTGTCAATATAGGAGAAAACAGAGTGAAAACTAAAAATTCAAACTGTTACTGCAAACGAATGCCTCAACCTAGGAGAACGAAACTTGAACATCCACGTTTTATTGGTGTACTGCTCATTACTTGAAATTATCATGAAGGTCGGAAAAAAAATATGTTGAGATTTCAGGAGACTGTAGTATTTTGGCAGCCTCACAACGCCTTTCATTGAATGTGTCTTTTGTCAGTCTCTGCTTAGGTCTACATCCAGAGGAAACAAAAAATAAAAATAGAATGTAGAACTACTTTTCTGTTTCAAGTTTCAAGAAGCTAGCACAAACCGTGTTTGATTTAAAGTTCGAACTACATTTGTCAATATAGGAGAAAACAGAGTGAAACCTAAAAATTCAAACTGTTACTCCAAAAGAATGCTTCAATCTAGGAGAACTAAACTTTGGCATCCAAGTGGGATTGGTGTACTGATCATTACTTGAAAGTATCATGAAGATTGGATGAAAAAATATATGTTGAGATTTCAGGAGACTCTAGTGTTTTGGAAGTTTGGCAACCCCTTTCAGTATAAGTGTTATTTGCCAGTCCCAGCTTTAGGATACAAGAGGAAACAAACCATAGAGATAGAACGTAGAACTACTTTATTGTGTCAAGTTTCAAGAAGCTAGCACAAACCGTGTTTGATTTAGATTTCTAACTGCATCTGTCAATATAGGAGAAAACAGAGTGAAACCTATAATTTCTAACTGTTCCTGCAAACGAATGATACAACCTAGAAGAACAAAACTTGGGAATCCACGTTTGATTGGTGTACTGATCAATACTTGAAAGAATCATGAAGATTGGATGAAAAAATATATGTTGAGATTTCAGGAGACGGTAGTTTTTTGGAAGCTTAACAACGCCTTTCATTGAAAGTGTTATTCGCCAGTCTCTGCTTAAGGCTACATCAAGAGGAAACAAACATTAGAGATAGAACGTAAAACTACTTTATTGTGTCAAGTTTCAGGAAGCTAGCACAAACCATGTTTGATTTATAGTTCGAACTGCATCTGTCAATATAGAAGAAAAGAGAGTGAAAACTAAAAATTCAAACTGTTACTGCAAACGAATGCTTCAACCTAGGAGAACGAAACTTGAACATCCACGTTTTAATGGTGTACTGCTCATTACTTGAAATTATCATGAAGGTCAGAAAAAAAATATGTTGAGATTTCAGGAGACTGTAGTATTTTGGCAGCCTAAGAACGCCTTTCATTGAATGTGTCTTTCATCAGTCTCTGCTTAGGTCTACATCCAGAGGAAACAAAAAATAAAAATAGAATGTAGAACTACTTTACTGTTTCAAGTTTCAAGAAGCTAGCACAAACCGTGTTTGATTTAGAGTTCGAACTACATTTGTCAATATAGGAGAAAACAGAGTGAAACCTAAAAATTCAAACTGTTACTCCAAAAAAATGCTTCAATCTAGGAGAACTAAACTTTGGCATCCAAGTGGGATTGGTGTACTGATCATTACTTGAAAGTATCATGAAGATTGGATGAAAAAATATATGTTGAGATTTCAGGAGACTCTAGTGTTTTGGAAGTTTGGCAACCCATTTCAGTATAAGTGTTATTCGCCAGTCCCAGCATTAGGATCCAAGAGGAAACAAACATTAGAGATAGAACGTAAAACTACTTTATTGTGTCAAGTTTCAGGAAGCTAGCACAAACCATGTTTGATTTATAGTTCGAACTGCATCTGTCAATATAGAAGAAAAGAGAGTGAAAACTAAAAATTCAAACTGTTACTGCAAACGAATGCTTCAACCTAGGAGAACGAAACTTGAACATCCACGTTTTAATGGTGTACTGCTCATTACTTGAAATTATCATGAAGGTCAGAAAAAAAATATGTTGAGATTTCAGGAGACTGTAGTATTTTGGCAGCCTAAGAACGCCTTTCATTGAATGTGTCTTTCATCAGTCTCTGCTTAGGTCTACATCCAGAGGAAACAAAAAATAAAAATAGAATGTAGAACTACTTTACTGTTTCAAGTTTCAAGAAGCTAGCACAAACCGTGTTTGATTTAGAGTTCGAACTACATTTGTCAATATAGGAGAAAACAGAGTGAAACCTAAAAATTCAAACTGTTACTCCAAAAAAATGCTTCAATCTAGGAGAACTAAACTTTGGCATCCAAGTGGGATTGGTGTACTGATCATTACTTGAAAGTATCATGAAGATTGGATGAAAAAATATATGTTGAGATTTCAGGAGACTCTAGTGTTTTGGAAGTTTGGCAACCCATTTCAGTATAAGTGTTATTCGCCAGTCCCAGCATTAGGATCCAAGAGGAAACAAACCTTAGAGATAGAACGAAGAACTACTTTATTGTGTCAAGTTTCAAGAAGCTAGCACAAACCGTGTTTGATTTAGAGTTCTAACTGCATCCGTCAATATAGGAGAAAACAGAGTGAAACCTATAATTTCTAACTGTTCCTGCAAACGAATGCTACAACCTAGAAGAACAAAACTTGGGCATCCACGTTTGATTGGTGTACTGATCAATACTTGAAAGAATCATGAAGATTGGATGAAAAAATATATGTTGAGATTTCAGGAGACGGTA
The DNA here is from genome assembly GCF_048772815.1 of Callospermophilus lateralis. NCBI lineage: Eukaryota > Metazoa > Chordata > Mammalia > Rodentia > Sciuridae > Callospermophilus > Callospermophilus lateralis. The sequence goes on from NW_027511638.1 coordinate 4,771, forward strand.
GTTTTTTGGAAGCTTAACAACGCCTTTCATTTAAAGTGTTATTCGCCAGTCTCTGCTTAAGGCTACATCAAGAGGAAACAAACCTTAGAGATAGAACATAGAACTACTTTATTGTGTGAAGTTTCATGAAGCTAGCACAAACCATGTTTGATTTAGAGTTCGAACTGCATCTGTCAATATAGGAGAAAACAGAGTGAAAACTAAAAATTCAAACTGTTACTGCAAACGAATGCTTCAAACTAGGAGAACGAAACTTGAACATCCACGTTTTATTGGTGTACTGCTGATTACATGAAATGATCATGAAGGTCGGAAAAAAAATATGTTGATATTTCAGGAGACTGTAGTATTTTGGCAGCCTAACAACGCCTTTCATTGAATGTGTCTTTCGTCAGACTCTGCTTAGGTCTACATCCAGAGGAAACAAAAAATAAAAATAGAATGTAGAACTACTTTACTGTTTCAAGTTTCAAGAAGCTAGCACAAACCGTGTTTGATTTAGAGTTCAAACTACATTTGTCAATATAGGAGAAAACAGAGTGAAACCTAAAAATTCAAACTGTTACTCCAAAAGAATGCTTCAATCTAGGAGAACTAAACTTTGGCATCCAAGTGGGATTGGTGTACTGATCATTATCTGAAAGTATCATAAAGATTGGATGAAAAAATATATGTTGAGATTTCAGGAGACTCTAGTGTTTTGGAAGTTTGGCAACCCCTTTCAGTATAAGTGTTATTCGCCAGTCCCAGCTTTAGGATACAAGAGGAAACAAACCTTAGAGATAGAACGTAGAACTACTTTATTGTGTCAAGTTTCGAGAAGCTAGCACAAACCATGTTTGATTTAGAGTTCTAACTGCATCTGTCAATATAGGAGAAAACAGAGTGAAACCTATAATTTCTAACTTTTCCTGCAAACGAATGCTACAACCTAGAAGAACAAAACTTGGGCATCCACGTTTGATTGGTGTACTGATCAATACTTGAAAGAATCATGAAGATTGGATGAAAACATTTATGTTGAGATTTCAGGAGACGGTAGTTTTTTATAAGCTTAACAACGCCTTTCATTGAAAGTGTTATTCGCCAGTCTCTGCTTAAGGCTACATCAAGAGGAAACCAACATTAGAGATAGAACGTAAAACTACTTTATTGTGTCAAGTTTCAGGAAGCTAGCACAAACCATGTTTGATTTATAGTTCGAACTGCATCTGTCAATATATAAGAAAAGAGAGTGAAAACTAAAAATTCAAACTGTTACTGCAAACGAATGCTTCAACCTAGGAGAACGAAACTTGTACATCCACGTTTTAATGGTGTACTGCTCATTACTTGAAATTATCATGAAGGTCAGAAAAAAAATATGTTGAGATTTCAGGAGACTGTAGTATTTTGGCAGCCTAAGAACGCCTTTCATTGAATGTGTCTTTCGTCAGTCTCTGCTTAGGTCTACATCCAGAGGAAACAAAAAATAAAAATAGAATGTAGAACTACTTTACTGTTTCAAGTTTCAAGAAGCTAGCACAAACCGTGTTTGATTTAGAGTTCGAACTACATTTGTCAATATAGGAGAAAACAGAGTGAAACCTAAAAATTCAAACTGTTACTCCAAAAAAATGCTTCAATCTAGGAGAACTAAACTTTGGCATCCAAGTGGGATTGGTGTACTGATCATTACTTGAAAGTATCATGAAGATTGGATGAAAAAATATATGTTGAGATTTCAGGAGACTCTAGTGTTTTGGAAGTTTGGCAACCCATTTCAGTATAAGTGTTATTCGCCAGTCCCAGCATTAGGATCCAAGAGGAAACAAACCTTAGAGATAGAACGAAGAACTACTTTATTGTGTCAAGTTTCAAGAAGCTAGAAGAAACCGTGTTTGATTTAGAGTTCTAACTGCATCCGTCAATATAGGAGAAAACAGAGTGAAACCTATAATTTCTAACTGTTCCTGCAAACGAATGCTACAACCTAGAAGAACAAAACTTGGGCATCCACGTTTGATTGGTGTACTGATCAATACTTGAAAGAATCATGAAGATTGGATGAAAAAATATATGTTGAGATTTCAGGAGACGGTAGTTTTTTGGAAGCTTAACAACGCCTTTCATTTAAAGTGTTATTCGCCAGTCTCTGCTTAAGGCTACATCAAGAGGAAACAAACCTTAGAGATAGAACGTAGAACTTCTTTATTGTGTCAAGTTTCAGGAAGCTAGCACAAACCATGTTTGATTTAGAGTTCGAACTGCATCTGTCAATATAGGAGAAAAGAGAGTAAAAACTAAAAATTCAAACTGTTACTGCAAACGAATGCTTCAACCTAGGAGAACGAAACTTGAACATCCACGTTTTATTGGTGTACTGCTCATAACCTGAAATTATCATGAAGGTCGGAAAAAAAATATGTTGAGATTTTAGGAGACTGTTGTATTTTGGCAGCCTAACAACGCCTTTCATTGAATGTGTCTTTCGTCAGTCTCTGCTTAGGTCTACATCCAGAGGAAACAAAAAATAAAAATAGAATGTAGAACTACTTTACTGTTTCAAGTTTCAAGAAGCTAGCACAAACCGTGTTTGATTTAGAGTTCGAACTACATTTGTCAATATAGGAGAAAACAGAGTGAAACCTAAAAATTCAAACTGTTACTGCAAAAGAATGCTTCAATCTAGGAGAACTAAACTTTGGCATCCAAGTGGGATTGGTGTACTGATCATTACTTGAAAGTATCATGAAGATTGGATGAAAAAATATATGTTGAGATTTCAGGAGACTCTAGTGTTTTGGAAGTTTGGCAACCCCTTTCAGTATAAGTGCTTTTCGCCAGTCCCAGCTTTAGGATACAAGAGGAAACAAACCTTAGAGATAGAACGTAGAACTACTTTATTGTGTCAAGTTTCAAGAAGCTAGCACAAACCGTGTTTGATTTAGAGTTCTCACTGCATCTGTCAATATAGGAGAAAACAGAGTGAAACCTATAATTTCTAACTGTTCCTGCAAACGAATGATACAACCTAGAAGAACAAAACTTGGGAATCCACGTTTGATTGGTGTACTGATCAATACTTGAAAGAATCATGAAGATTGGATGAAAAAATATATGTTGAGATTTCAGGAGACGGTAGTTTTTTGGAAGCTTAACAACGCCTTTCATTGAAAGTGTTATTCGCCAGTCTCTGCTTAAGGCTACATCAAGAGGAAACCAACATTAGAGATAGAACGTAAAACTACTTTATTGTGTCAAGTTTCAGGAAGCTAGCACAAACCATGTTTGATTTATAGTTCGAACTGCATCTGTCAATATAGAAGAAAAGAGAGTGAAAACTAAAAATTCAAACTGTTACTGCAAACGAATGCTTCAACCTAGGAGAACGAAACTTGAACATCCACGTTTTATTGGTGTACTGCTCATTACTTGAAATTATCATGAACGTCGGAAAAAATAATATGTTGATATTTCAGGAGACTCTAGTATTTTGGCAGCCTAACAACGCCTTTCATTGAATGTGTCTTTCATCAGTCTCTGCTTAGGTCTACTTCCAGAGGAAACAAAAAATAAAAATAGAATGTAGAACTACTTTACTGTTTCAAGTTTCAAGAAGCTAGCACAAACCGTGTTTGATTTAGAGTTCGAACTACATTGTCAATATAGGAGAAAACAGAGTGAAACCTAAAAATTCAAACTGTTACTCCAAAAGAATGCTTCAATCTAGGAGAACTAAACTTTGGCATCCAAGTGGGATTGGTGTACTGATCATTACTTGAAAGTATCATGAAGATTGGATGAAAAAATATATGTTGAGATTTCAGGAGACTCTAGTGTGTTGGTAGTTTGGCAACCCCTATCAGTATAAGTGTTATTCGCCAGTCCCAGCTTTAGGATACAAGAGGAAACAAACCTTACAGATAGAACGTAGAACTACTTTATTGTGTCAAGTTTCAAGAAGCTAGCACAAACCGTGTTTGATTTAGAGTTCTAACTGCATCTGTCAATATAGGAGAAAATAGAGTGAAACCTATAAATTCTAACTGTTCCTGCAAACGAATGCTACAACCTAGAAGAACAAAACTTGGCTATCCACGTTTGATTGGTGTACTGATCAATACTTGAAAGAATCATGAAGATAGGATGAAAAAATATATGTTGAGATTTCAGGAGACGGTAGTTTTTTGGAAGCTTAACAAAGCCTTTCATTGAAAGTGTTATTCGCCAGTCTCTGCTTAAGGCTACATCAAGAGGAAACAAACCTTAGAGATAGAATGTAGAACTACTTTATTGTGTCAAGTTTCAAGAAGCTAGCACAAACCATGTTTGATTTAGAGTTCGAACTGCATCTGTCAATATAGGAGAAAACAGAGTGAAAACTAAAAATTCAAACTGTTACTGCAAACGAATGCTTCAACCTAGGAGAACGAAACTTGAACATCCACGTTTTATTGGTGTACTGCTCATTACTTGAAATTATCATGAAGGTCGGAAAAAATAATATGTTGAGATTTCAGGAGACTGTAGTATTTCGGCAGCCTAACAACGCCTTTCATTGAATGTGTCTTTCGTCAGTCTCTGCTTAGGTCTACATCCAGAGGAAACAAAAAATAAAAATAGAATGTAGAACTACTTTACTGTTTCAAGTTTCAAGAAGCTAGCACAAACCATGTTTGATTTAGAGTTCGAACTACATTTGTCAATATAGGAGAAAACAGAGTGAAACCTAAAAATTCAAACTGTTACTCCAAAAGAATGCTTCAATCTAGGAGAACTAAACTTTGGCATCCAAGTGGGATTGGTGTACTGATCATTACTTGAAAGTATCATGAAGATTGGATGAAAAAATATATGTTGAGATTTCAGGAGACTCTAGTGTGTTGGAAGTTTGGCAACCCCTTTCAGTATAAGTGTTATTCGCCAGTCCCAGCTTTAGGATACAAGATTAAACAAACCTTAGAGATAGAACGTAGAACTACTTTATTGTGTCAAGTTTCAAGAAGCTAGCACAAACCGTGTTTGATTTAGAGTTCTAACTGCATCTGTCAATATAGGAGAAAACAGAGTGAAACCTATAAATTCTAACTGTTCCTGCAAACGAATGCTACAACCTAGAAGAACAAAACTTGGGCATCCACGTTTGATTGGTGTACTGATCAATAATTGAAAGAATCATGAAGATTGGATGAAAACATTTATGTTGAGAATTCAGGAGACGGTAGTTTTTTGGAAGCTTAACAACGCCTTTCATTGAAAGTGTTATTCGCCAGTCTCTGCTTAAGGCTACATCAAGAGAAAACAAACCTTAGAGATAGAACGTAGAACTACTTTATTGTGTCAAGTTTCAAGAAGCTAGCACAAACCATGTTTGATTTAGAGTTCGAACTGCATCTGTCAATATAGGAGAAAACAGAGTGAAACGTAAAAATTCAAACTGTTACTGCAAACGAATGCTTCAACCTAGGAGAACGAAACTTGAACATCCACGTTTTATTGGTGTACTGCTCATTACTTGAAATTATCATGAAGGTCGGAAAAAAAAATATGTTGAGATTTCAGGAGACTGTAGTATTTTGGCAGCCTAACAACGCCTTTCACTGAATGTGTCTTTCGTCAGTCTCTGCTTAGGTCTACATCCAGAGGAAACAAAAAATAAAAATAAAATGTAGAACTACTTTACTGTTTCAAGTTACAAGAAGCTAGCACAAACCGTGTTTGATTTTGAGTTCGAACTACATTGTCAATATAGGAGAAAACTGAGTGAAACCTAAAAATTCAAACTGTTACTCCAAAAGAATGCTTCAATCTAGGAGAACTAAACTTTGGCATCCAAGTGGGATTGGTGTACTGATCATTACTTGAAAGTATCATGAAGATTGGATGAAAAAATATATGTTGAGATTTCAGGAGACTGTAGTGTGTTGGAAGTTTGGCAACCCCTTTCAGTATAAATGTTATTCGCCAGTCCCAGCTTTAGGATACAAGAGGAAACAAACCTTAGAGATAGAACGTAGAACTACTTTATTGTGTCAAGTTTCAAGAAGCTAGCACAAACCGTGTTTGATTTAGAGTTCTAACTGTATCTGTCAATATAGGAGAAAACAGAGTGAAACCTATAAATTCTAACTGTTCCTGCAAACGAATGCTACAACCTAGAAGAACAAAACTTGGGCATCCACGTTTGATTGGTGTACTGATCAATACTTGAAAGAATCATGAAGATAGGATGAAAAAATATATGTTGAGATTTCAGGAGACGGTAGTTTTTTGGAAGCTTAACAAAGCCTTTCATTGAAAGTGTTATTCGCCAGTCTCTGCTTAAGGCTACATCAAGAGGAAACAAACCTTAGAGATAGAACGTAGAACTACTTTATTGTGTCAAGTTTCAAGAAGCTAGCACAAACCATGTTTGATTTAGAGATCGAACTGCATCTGTCAATATAGGAGAAAACAGAGTGAAAACTAAAAATTCAAACTGTTACTGCAAACGAATGCTTCAACCTAGGAGAACGAAACTTGAACATCCACGTTTTATTGGTGTACTGCTCATTACTTGAAATTATCATGAAGGTCGGAAAAAATAATATGTTGAGATTTCAGGAGACTGTAGTATTTCGGCAGCCTAACAACGCCTTTCATTGAATGTGTCTTTCGTCAGTCTCTGCTTAGGTCTACATCCAGAGGAAACAAAAAATAAAAATAGAATGTAGAACTACTTTACTGTTTCAAGTTTCAAGAAGCTAGCACAAACCGTGTTTGATTTAGAGTTCGAACTACATTTGTCAATATAGGAGAAAACAGAGTGAAACCTAAAAATTCAAACTGTTACTCCAAAAGAATGCTTCAATCTAGGAGAACTAAACTTTGGCATTCAAGTGGGATTGGTGTACTGATCATTACTTGAAAGTATCATGAAGATTGGATGAAAAAATATATGTTGAGATTTCAGGAGACTCTAGTGTGTTGGAAGTTTGGCAACCCCTTTCAGTATAAGTGTTATTCGCCAGTCCCAGCTTTAGGATACAAGAGGAAACAAACCTTAGAGATAGAACGTAGAACTACTTTATTGTGTCAAGTTTCAAGAAGCTAGCACAAACCGTGTTTGATTTAGAGTTCTAACTGCATCTGTCAATATAGGAGAAAATAGAGTGAAACCTATAAATTCTAACTGTTCCTGCAAACGAATGCTATAACCTAGAAGAACAAAACTTGGCTATCCACGTTTGATTGGTGTACTGATCAATACTTGAAAGAATCCTGAAGATTGGATGAAAAAATATATGTTGAGATTTCAGGAGACGGTAGTTTTTTTGAAGCTTAACAACGCCTTTCATTGAAAGTGTTATTCGCCAGTCTCTGCTTAAGGCTACATCAAGAGGAAACAAACGTTAGAGATAGAACGTAGAACTACTTTATTGTGTCAGGTTTCAGGAAGCTAGCACAAACCATGTTTGATTTAGAGTTCGAACTGCATCTGTCAATATAGGAGAAAACAGAGTGAAAACTAAAAATTCAAACTGTTACTGCAAACGAATGCTTCAACCTAGGAGAACGAAACTTGAACATCCACGTTTTATTGGTGTACTGCTCATTACTTCAAATTATCATGAAGGTCGGAAAAAAAATATGTTGATATTTCAGGAGACTGTAGTATTTTGGCAGCCTAACAATGCCTTTCATTGAATGTGTCTTTCGTCAGTCTCTGCTTAGGTCTACATCCAGAGGAAACAAAAAATAAAAATAGAATGTAGAACTACTTTACTGTTTCAAGTTTCAAGAAGCTAGCACAAACCGTGTTTGATTTAGAGTTCGAACTACATTGTCAATATAGGAGAAAACAGAGTGAAACCTAAAAATTCAAACTGTTACTCCAAAAGAATGCTTCAATCTAGGAGAACTAAACTTTGGCATCCAAGTGGGATTGGTGTACTGATCATTACTTGAAAGTATCATGAAGATTGGATGAAAAAATATATGTTGAGATTTCAGGAGACTCTAGTGTGTTGGAAGTTTGGCAACCCCTTTCTGTATAAGTGTTATTCGCCAGTCCCAGCTTTAGGATACAAGAGGAAACAAACCTTAGAGATAGAACGTAGAACTACTTTATTGTGTCAAGTTTCAAGAAGCTAGCACAAACCGTGTTTGATTTAGAGTTCTAACTGCATCTGTCAATATAGGAGAAAATAGAGTGAAACCTATAAATTCTAACTGTTCCTGCAAACGAATGCTACAACCTAGAAGAACAAAACTTGGCTATCCACGTTTGATTGGTGTACTGATCAATACTTGAAAGAATCATGAAGATTGGATGAAAAAATATATGTTGAGATTTCAGGAGACGGTAGTTTTTTGGAAGCTTAACAACGCCTTTCATTGAAAGTGTTATTCGCCAGTCTCTGCTTAAGGCTACATCAAGAGGAAACAAACGTTAGAGATAGAACGTAGAACTACTTTATTGTGTCAAGTTTCAGGAAGCTAGCACAAACCATGTTTGATTTAGAGTTCGAACTGCATCTGTCAATATAGGAGAAAACAGAGTGAAAACTAAAAATTCAAACTGTTTCTGCAAACGAATGCTTCAACCTAGGAGAACGAAACTTGAACATCCACGTTTTATTGGTGTACTGCTCATTACTTGAAATTATCATGAAGGTCGGAAGAAAAATATGGTGAGATTTCAGGAGACTGTAGTATTTTGGCAGCCTAACAACGCCTTTCATTGAATGTGTCTTTCGTCAGTCTCTGCTTAGGTCTACATCCAGAGGAAACAAAAAATAAAAATAGAATGTAGAACTACTTTACTGTTTCAAGTTTCAAGAAGCTACCACAAACCGTGTTTGATTTAGAGTTCGAACTACATTTGTCAATATAGGAGAAAACAGAGTGAAACCTAAAAATTCAAACTGTTACTCCAAAAGAATGCTTCAATCTAGGAGAACTAACTTTGGCATCCAAGTGGGATTGGTGTACTGATCATTACTTGAAAGTATTATGAAGATTGGATGAAAAAATATATGTTGAGATTTCAGGAGACTCTAGTGTTTTGGAAGTTTGGCAACCCCTTTCAGTATAAGTGTTATTCGCCATTCCCAGCTTTAGGATACAAGAGGAAACAAACCTTAGAGATAGAACGTAGAACTACTTTATTGTGTCAAGTTTCAAGAAGCTAGCACAAACCGTGTTTGATTTAGAGTTCTAACTGTATCTGTCAATATAGGAGAAAACAGAGTGAAACCTATAATTTCTAACTGTTCCTGCAAACTAATGCTACAACCTAGAAGAACAAAACTTGGGCATCCACGTTTGATTGGTGTACTGATCAATACTTGAAAGAATCATGAAGATTGGATGAAAAGATATATGTTGAGATTTCAGGAGACGGTAGTTTTTTGGAAGCTTAACAACGCCTTTCATTGAAAGTGTTATTCGCCAGTCTCTGCTTAAGGCTACATCAAGAGGAAACAAACCTTAGAGATAGAACGTAGAACTACTTTATTGTGTCAAGTTTCAAGAAGCTAGCACAAACCATGTTTGATTTAGAGTTCGAACTGCATCTGTCAATATAGGAGAAAAGAGAGTGAAAACTAAAATTCAAACTGTTACTGCAAACGAATGCTTCAACCTAGGAGAACGAAACTTGAACATCCACGTTTTATTGGTGTACTGCTCATTACTTGAAATTATCATGAAGGTCGGAAAAAATAATATGTTGATATTTCAGGAGACTGTAGTATTTTGGCAGCCTAACAACGCCTTTCATCGAATGTGTCTTTCATCAGTCTCTGCTTAGGTCTACATCCAGAGGAAAGAAAAAATAAATATAGAATGTAGAACTACTTTACTGTTTCAAGTTTCAAGAAGCTACCACAAACCGTGTTTGATTTAGAGTTCGAACTACATTGTCAATATAGGAGAAAACAGAGTGAAACCTAAAAATTCAAACTGTTACTCCAAAAGAATGCTTCAATGTAGGAGAACCTTACTTTGGCATCCAAGTGGGATTGGTGTACTGATCATTACTTGAAAGTATCATGAAGATTGGATGAAAAAATATATGTTGAGATTTCAGGAGACTCTAGTGTTTTGGAAGTTTGGCAACCCCTTTCAGTATAAGTGTTATTCGCCAGTCCCAGCTTTAGGATACAAGAGGAAACAAACCATAGAGATAGAACGTAGAACTACTTTATTGTGTCAAGTTTCAAGAAGCTAGCACAAACCATGTTTGATTTAGAGTTCTAACTGCATCTGTCAATATAGGAGAAAACAGAGTGAAACCTAAAAATTCAAACTGTTACTCCAAAAGAATGCTTCAATCTAGGAGAACTAAACTTTGGCATCCAAGTGGGATTGGTGTACTGATCATTACTTCAAAGTATCATGAAGATTGGATGAAAAAATATATGTTGAGATTTCAGGAGACGGTAGTTTTTTGGAAGCTTAACAACGCCTTTCATTGAAAGTGTTATTCGCCAGTCTCTGCTTAAGGCTACATCAAGAGGAAACAAACGTTAGAGATAGAACGTAGAACTACTTTATTGTGTCAAGTTTCAGGAAGCTAGCACAAACCATGTTTGATTTAGAGTTCGAACTGCATCTGTCAATATAGGAGAAAAGAGAGTGAAAACTAAAAATTCAAACTGTTACTGCAAACGAATGCTTCAACCTAGGAGAACGAAACTTGAACATCCACGTTTCATTGGTGTACTGCTCATTACTTGAAATTATCATGAAGGTCAGAAAAAAAATATGTTGAGATTTCAGGAGACTGTAGTATTTTGGCAGCCTAACAACGCCTTTCATTGAATGTGTCTTTCGTCAGTCTCTGCTTAGGTCTACATCCAGAGGAAACAACAAATAAATATAGAATGTAGAACTACTTTACTGTTTCAAGTTTCAAGAAGCTAGCACAAACCGTGTTTGATATAGAGTTCGAACTACATTTGTCAATATAGGAGAAAACAGAGTGAAACCTAAAAATTCAAACTGTTACTCCAAAAGAATGCTTCAATCTAGGAGAACTAAACTTTGGCATCCAAGTGGGATTGGTGTACTGATCATTACTTGAAAGTATCATGAAGATTGGATGAAAAAATATATGTTGAGATTTCAGGAGACTCTAGTGTTTTGGAAGTTTGGCAACCCCTTTCACTATAAGTGTTATTCGCCAGTCCCAGCTTTAGGATACAAGAGGAAACAAACCTTAGAGATAGAACGTAGAACTACTTTATTGTGTCAAGTTTCAAGAAGCTAGCACAAACCGTGTTTGATTTAGAGTTCTAACTGTATCTGTCAATATAGGAGAAAACAGAGTGAAACCTATAATTTCTAACTGTTCCTGCAAACGCATGCTACAACCTAGAAGAACAAAACTTGGGCATCCACGTTTGATTTGTGTACTGATCAATACTTGAAAGAATCATGAAGATTGGATGAAAAGATATATGTTGAGATTTCAGGAGACGGTAGTTTTTTGGAAGCTTAACAACGCCTTTCATTGAAAGTGTTATTCGCCAGTCTCTGCTTAAGGCTACATCAAGAGGAAACAAACGTTAGAGATAGAACGTAGAACTACTTTATTGTGTCAAGTTTCAAGAAGCTAGCACAAACCATGTTTGATTTAGAGTTCGAACTGCATCTGTCAATATAGGAGAAAACAGAGTGAAAACTAAAAATTCAAACTGTTACTGCAAACGAATGCTTCAACCTAGGAGAACGAAACTTGAACATCCACGTTTTATTGGTGTACTGCTCATTACCTGAAATTATCATGAAGGTCGGAAAAAAAAATATGTTGATATTTCAGGAGACTGTAGTATTTTGGCAGCCTAACAACGCCTTTCATTGAATGTGTCTTTCGTCAGTCTCTGCTTAGGTCTACATCCAGAGGAAACAAAAACTAAAAATAGAATGTAGAACTACTTTACTGTTTCAAGTTTCAAGAAGATAGCACAAACCGTGTTTGATTTAGAGTTCGAACTACATTTGTCAATATAGGAGAAAACAGAGTGAAACCTAAAAATTCAAACTGTTACTCCAAAAGAATGCTTCAATGTAGGAGAACTAAACTTTGGCATCCAAGTGGCATTGGTGTACTGATCATTACTTGAAAGTATCATGAAGATCGGATGAAAACATATATGTTGAGATTTCAGGAGACTCTAGTGTGTTGGAAGTTTGGCAACCCCTTTCAGTATAAGTGTTATTCGCCAGTCCCAGCTTTAGGATACAAGAGGAAACAAACCTTAGAGATAGAACGTAGAACTACTTTATTGTGTCAAGTTTCAAGAAGCTAGCACAAACCGTGTTTGATTTAGAGTTCTAACTGCATCTGTCAATATAGGAGAAAACAGAGTGAAACCTATAATTTCTAACTGTTCCTGCAAACGAATGCTACAATCTAGAAGAACAAAACTTGGGCATCCACGTTTGATTGGTGTACTGATCAATAATTGAAAGAATCATGAAGATTGGATGAAAAAATATATGTTGAGATTTCAGGAGACTGTAGTTTTTTGGAAGCTTAACAACGCCTCTCATTGAAAGTGTTATTCGCCAGTCTCTGCTTAAGGCTACATCAAGAGGAAACAAACCTTAGAGATAGAACGTAGAACTACTTTATTGTGTCATGTTTCAGGAAGCTAGCACAAACCATGTTTGATTTAGAGTTCGAACTGCATCTGTCAATATAGGAGAAAAGAGAGTGAAAACTTAAAATTCAAACTGTTACTGCAAACGAATGCTTCAACCTAGAGAACGAAACTTGAACATCCACGTTTTTTTGGTGTACTGCTCATTACTTGAAATTATCATGAAGGTCGGAAAAAAAATATGTTGAGATTTCAGGAGACTGTATTATTTTGGCAGCCTAACAACGACTTTCATTGAATGTGTCTTTCGTCAGTCTCTGCAAAGGTCTACATCCAGAGGAAACAACAAATAAATATAGAATGTAGAACTACTTTACTGTTTCAAGTTTCAAGAAGCTAGCACAAACAGTGTTTGATTTAGAGTTCGAACTACATTTGTCAATATAGGAGAAAACAGAGTGAAACCAAAAAATTCAAACTGTTACTCCAAAAGAATGCTTCAATCTAGGAGAACTAAACTTTGGCATCCAAGTGGGATTGGTGTACTGATCATTACTTGAAAGTATCATGAAGATTGGATGAAAAAATATATGTTGAGATTTCAGGAGACTCTAGTGTGTTGGAAGTTTGGCAACCCCTTTCAGTATAAGTGTTATTCGCCATTCCCAGCTTTAGGATACAAGAGGAAACAAACCTTAGAGATAGAACGTAGAACTACTTTATTGTGTCAAGTTTCAAGAAGCTAGCACAAACCGTGTTTGATTTAGAGTTCTAACTGTATCTGTCAATATAGGAGAAAACAGAGTGAAACCTATAATTTCTAACTGTTCCTGCAAACGAATGCTACAACCAAGAAGAACAAAACTTGGGCATCCACGTTTGATTGGTGTACTGATCAATACTTGAAAGAATCATGAAGATTGGATGAAAAGATATATGTTGAGATTTCAGGAGACGGTAGTTTTTTGGAAGCTTAACAACGCCTTTCATTGAAAGTGTTATTCGCCAGTCTCTGCTTAAGGCTACATCAAGAGGAAACAAACTTTAGAGATAGAACGTAGAACTACTTTATTGTGTCAAGTTTCAAGAAGCTAGCACAAACCATGTTTGATTTAGAGTTCGAACTGCATCTGTCAATATAGGAGAAAACAGAGTGAAAACTAAAAATTCAAACTGTTACTGCAAACGAATGCTTCAACCTAGGAGAACGAAACTTGAACTTCCACGTTTTATTGGTGTACTGCTCATTGCTTGAAATTATCATGAAGGTCGGAAAAAATAATATGTTGATATTTCAGGAGACTGTAGTATGTTGGCAGCCTAACAACGCCTTTCATTGAATGTGTCTTTCATCAGTCTCTGCTTAGGTCTACATCCAGAGGAAACAAAAAATAAAAATAGAATGTAGAACTACTTTACTGTTTCAAGTTTCATGAAGCTAGCACAAACCGTGTTTGATTTAGAGTTCGAAATACATTGTCAATATAGTAGAAAACAGAGTGAAACCTAAAAATTCAAACTGTTACTCCAAAAGAATGCTTCAATCTAGGAGAACTAAACTTTGGCATCCAAGTGGGATTGGTGTACTGATCATTACTTGAAAATATCATGAAGACTGGATGAAAAAATATATGTTGAGATTTCAGGAGACTCTAGTGTGTTGGAAGTTTGGCAACCCCTTTCAGTATAAGTGTTATTCGCCAGTCCCAGCTTTAGGTTACAAGAGGAAACAAACCTTAGAGATAGAACGTAGAACTACTTTATTGTGTCAAGTTTCAAGAAGCTAGCACAAACCGTGTTTGATTTAGAGTTCTAACTGCATTTGTCAATATAGGAGAAAATAGAGTGAAACCTATAAACTCTAACTGTTCCTGCAAACGAATGCTACAACCTAGAAGAACAAAACTTGGCTATCCACGTTTGATTGGTGTACTGATCAATACTTGAAAGAATCATGAAGATTGGATGAAAAAATATATGTTGAGATTTCAGGAGACGGCAGTTTTTTGGAAGCTTAACAACGCCTTTCATTGAAAGTGTTATTCGCCAGTCTCTGCTTAAGGCTACATCAAGAGGAAACAAACCTTAGAGATAGAACGTAGAACTACTTTATTGTGTCAAGTTTCAGGAAGCTAGCACAAACCATGTTTGATTTAGAGTTCGAACTGCATCTGTCAATATAGGAGAAAAGAGAGTGAAAACTAAAAATTCAAACTGTTACTGCAAACGAATGCTTCAACCTAGGAGAACGAAACTTGAACATCCACGTTTTATTGGTGTACTGCTCATTACTTGAAATTATCTTGAAGGTCGGAAAAAAAAATATGTTGATATTTCAGGAGACTGTAGTATTTTGGCAGCCTAACAACGCCTTTCATTGAATGTGTCTTTCGTCAGTCTCTGCTTAGGTCTACATCCAGAGGAAACAAAAATAAAAATAGAATGTAGAACTACTTTACTGTTTCAAGTTTCAAGAAGCTAGCACAAACCGTGTTTGATTTAGAGTTCGAACTACATTTGTCAATATAGGAGAAAACAGAGTGAAACCTAAAAATTCAATCTGTTACTCCAAAAGAATGCTTCAATCTAAGAGAACTAAACTTTGGCATCCAAGTGGGATTGGTGTACTGATCATTACTTGAAAGTATCATGAAGATTGGATGAAAAATATATGTTGAGATTTCAGGAGACTCTAGTGTTTTGGAAGTTTGGCAACCCCTTTCAGTATAAGTGTTATTCGCCAATCCCAGCTTAGGATACAAGAGGAAACAAACCTTAGAGATAGAACGTAGAACTACTTTATTGTGTCAAGTTTCAAGAAGCTAGCACAACCCGTGTTTGATTGAGAGTTAAAACTGCATCTGTCAATATAGGAGAAACAGAGTGAAACCTATAATTTCTAACTGTTCCTTCAAACGAATGCTACAACCTAGAAGAACAAAACTTGGGCATCCACGTTTGATTGGTGTACTGATCAATACTTGAAAGAATCATGAAGATTGGATGAAAAAATATATGTTGAGATTTCAGGAGACGGTAGTTTTTTGGAAGCTTAACAACGCCTTTCATTGAAAGTGTTATTCGCCAGTCTCTGCTTAAGGCTACATCAAGAGGAAACAAACTTGAGATAGAACGTAGAACTACTTTATTGGGTCAAGTTTCAAGAAGCTAGCACAAACCATGTTTGATTTAGAGTTCGAACTGCATCTGTCAATATAGGAGAAAACAGAGTGAAATCTAATAATTCAAACTGTTACTGCAAACGAATGCTTCAGCTAGGAAAACGAAACTTGAACATCCACGTTTTATTGGTGTACTGCTCATTACTTGAAATGATCATGAAGGTCGGAAAAAAAATATGTTGAGATTTCAGGAGACTGTAGTATTTTGGCAGCCTAACAACGCCTTTCATTGAATGTGTCTTTCGTCAGTCTCTGCTTAGTTCTACATCCAGAGGAAACAAAAAATAAAAATAGAATGTAGAACTACTTTACTGTTTCAAGTTTCAAGAAGATAGAACAAACCGTGTTTGATTTAGAGTTCGAACTACATTTGTCAATATAGGAGAAAACAGAGTGAAACCTAAAATTCAAACTGTTACTCCAAAAGAATGCTTCAATGTAGGAGAACCTTACTTTGGCATCCAAGTGGGATTGGTGTACTGATCATTACTTGAAAGTATCATGAAGATTGGATGAAAAATATATGTTGAGATTTCAGGAGACTCTAGTGTTTTGGAAGTTTGGCAACCCCTTTCAGTATAAGTGTTATTCGCCAAGTCCCAGCTTTAGGATACAAGAGGAAACAAACCATAGAGATAGAACGTAGAACTACTTTATTGTGTCAAGTTTCAAGAAGCTAGCACAAACCATGTTTGATTTAGAGTTCTAACTGCATCTGTCAATATAGGAGAAAACAGAGTGAAACCTAAAAATTCAAACTGTTACTCCAAAGAATGCTTCAATCTAGGAGAACTAAACTTTGGCATCCAAGTGGGATTGGTGTACTGATCATTACTTCAAGTATCATGAAGATTGGATGAAAAAATATATGTTGAGATTTCAGGAGACGGTAGTTTTTTGGAAGCTTAACAACGCCTTTCATTGAAAGTGTTATTCGCCAGTCTCTGCTTAAGGCTACATCAAGAGGAACAAACGTTAGAGATAGAACGTAGAACTACTTTATTGTGTCAAGTTTCAGGAAGCTAGCACAAACCATGTTTGATTTAGAGTTCGAACTGCATCTGTCAATATAGGAGAAAAGAGAGTGAAAACTAAAAATTCAAACTGTTACTGCAAACGAATGCTTCAACCTAGGAGAACGAAACTTGAACATCCACGTTTCATTGGTGTACTGCTCATTACTTGAAATTATCATGAAGGTCAGAAAAAAAATATGTTGAGATTTCAGGAGACTGTAGTATTTTGGCAGCCTAACAACGCCTTTCATTGAATGTGTCTTTCGTCAGTCTCTGCTTAGGTCTACATCCAGAGGAAACAACAAATAAATATAGAATGTAGAACTACTTTACTGTTTCAAGTTTCAAGAAGCTAGCACAAACCGTGTTTGATATAGAGTTCGAACTACATTTGTCAATATAGGAGAAAACAGAGTGAAACCTAAAAATTCAAACTGTTACTCCAAAAGAATGCTTCAATCTAGGAGAACTAAACTTTGGCATCCAAGTGGGATTGGTGTACTGATCAATACTTGAAAGTATCATGAAGATTGGATGAAAAAATATATGTTGAGATTTCAGGAGACTCTAGTGTTTTGGAAGTTTGGCAACCCCTTTCACTATAAGTGTTATTCGCCAGTCCCAGCTTTAGGATACAAGAGGAAACAAACCTTAGAGATAGAACGTAGAACTACTTTATTGTGTCAAGTTTCAAGAAGCTAGCACAAACCGTGTTTGATTTAGAGTTCTAACTGTATCTGTCAATATAGGAGAAAACAGAGTGAAACCTATAATTTCTAACTGTTCCTGCAAACGCATGCTACAACCTAGAAGAACAAAACTTGGGCATCCACGTTTGATTTGTGTACTGATCAATACTTGAAAGAATCATGAAGATTGGATGAAAAGATATATGTTGAGATTTCAGGAGACGGTAGTTTTTTGGAAGCTTAACAACGCCCTTTCATTGAAAGTGTTATTCGCCAGTCTCTGCTTAAGGCTACATCAAGAGGAAACAAACGTTAGAGATAGAACGTAGAACTACTTTATTGTGTCAAGTTTCAAGAAGCTAGCACAAACCATGTTTGATTTAGAGTTCGAACTGCATCTGTCAATATAGGAGAAAACAGAGTGAAAACTAAAAATTCAAACTGTTACTGCAAACGAATGCTTCAACCTAGGAGAACGAAACTTGAACATCCACGTTTTATTGGTGTACTGCTCATTACCTGATAATTATCATGAAGGTCGGAAAAAAAAAATATGTTGATATTTCAGGAGACTGTAGTATTTTGGCAGCCTAACAACGCCTTTCATTGAATGTGTCTTTCGTCAGTCTCTGCTTAGGTCTACATCCAGAGGAAACAAAAACTAAAAATAGAATGTAGAACTACTTTACTGTTTCAAGTTTCAAGAAGATAGCACAAACCGTGTTTGATTTAGAGTTCGAACTACATTTGTCAATATAGGAGAAAACAGAGTGAAACCTAAAAATTCAAACTGTTACTCAAAATGAATGCTTCAATGTAGGAGAACT
>NW_027511639.1:0-23056 GCF_048772815.1 Callospermophilus lateralis
AGAAATAACGAGTTTCCGAAAAAACAGCAAATAATTTTTCACCCAATCTTGATGATACTTGGTGGTAACGATCAGTACACATATCCCACTTGGCTCAACAAATTTTTTTCTTCTAGGTTGAAGCATTCGTCTACAGTTGCAGTTTTTATATTTAGGTTTCCCTATGTTGTCTCTTATATAGATAGATGAATTTGGAACTCTAAATCCAACATGGTTTGTAGTAGCTCTTTGAAATTTGACAAAAAAAGTAGTTCTCAGTTTTGTCTCTATGGTTTGTTTCCTCTTCAAGTAGCCCTAAGCAGAGACTGTGGAAAAGCACTTTCATTTAAAGGGGTTGCCAAGCTTCCAAGAAATAACGAGTTTCCGAAATACCAGCAAATATTTTTTCACCCAATCTTGAAGATACTTGGTGGTAATGATCGGAACACAAATCCCACTTGACTCACCATATTTTGTTGTTCTAGGTTGAAGCGTTCGTTTACAGTAGCAGTTTATATTTTTTAGGTTTCCCTCTGTTCTCTCCTATATAGATAGATGAATTTGGAACTCGAAATCCAACATGGTTTGTAGTAGCTCTTTGAAACTTGACAAAATTAACGAGTTCTCAGTTTTTGTCTCTATGATTTGTTTCCCCTTCAAGTAGCCCTAGGCACAGACTGTGGAAAAGCACTTTCATTGGGAGGGGTTTCCAAGCTTCTAAGAAAAAACTATTTTCCGAAATACTAGCAAATATTTTTTCACCCAATTTTGATGTTACATGGTGGTAATGACAAGTACACAAATCCCTCCTGGCTCACCAAATTTTCTTCTTCTAGGTTGAAGCGTTCGTCTACAGTAGCAGTTTTTATATTTAGGGTTCCCTCTGTTCTCTCCTATATAGATAGATGAATTTGGAACTCTAAATCCAACATGGTTTCCAGTAGCACTATGAAACTTGACAAAATAAAGGAGTTCTCAGTCTTTTCTCTATGGTTTGTTTCCTCTTCAAGTAGCCCGAGGCACAGACTGTGGAAAAGCACTTTCATTGAGAGGGTTGCCAAGCTTCTAAGAAATAACGAGTTTCCGAAATACCAGCAAATATTTTTTAGCCCAATCTTGATGATACGTGGTGGTAATGATCAGTACACAAATCCCACTTGGCTCAGTAAATTTTGTTTTTCTAGGTTAAAGCGTTCGTCTACAGTAGCAGTTTTTATATTTAGGTTTCCCTCTGTTCTCTCCAATATAGATAGATGAATTTGGAATTCTAAATCCAACATGGTTTTTGTAGCTCTTGGAAACTTGATAAAATAAAGGAGTTCTCAATTTTGTCTCTATGGTTTGTTTTCTCTTAAAGTAGCCCTAGTCACAGAATGTGGAAAAGCACTTTCATTGAGAGGGGTTGCCAAGCTTCTAAGAAATTACGAGTTTCCGAAATACCAGCAAATATTTTTTCACCCAATCTTGATGATACGTGGTGGTAATTATCAGTACACAAATCCCCCTTGGCTTACCAAATTTTGCTCTTCTTGGTTGAAGCGTTCGTTTACAGTAGCAGTTTATATTTTTAGGTTTCCCTCTGTTCTCTCCTATATAGATAGATGAATTTGGAATTCTAAATCCAACATGGTTTGTAGTAGCTCTTTGAAATTTGACAAAAAAGTAGTTCTCAGTTTTGTCTCTATGGTTTGTTTCCTCTTCAAGTAGCCCGAGGCACAGTCTGTGGAAAAGCACTTTCATTGAGAGGGTTGCCAAGCTTCTAAGAAATAACGAGTTTCCGAAATACCAGCAAATATTTTTTAGCCCAATCTTGATGATACGTGGTGGTAATGATCAGTACACAAATCCCACTTGGCTCAGTAAATTTTGTTTTTCTAGGTTAAAGCGTTCCTCTACAGTAGCAGTTTTTATATTTAGGTTTCCCTCTGTTCTCTCCTATATAGATAGATGAATTTGGAACTCGAAATCCAACATGGTTTGTAGTAGCTCTTTGAAACTTGACAAAATTAACGAGTTCTCAGTTTTTGTCTCTATGATTTGTTTCCCCTTCAAGTAGCCCTAGGCACAGACTGTGGAAAAGCACTTTTATTGGGAGGGGTTTCAAAGCTTCTAAGAAAAAACTATTTTCCGAAATACCAGCAAATATTTTTTCACCCAATTTTGATGTTACATGGTGGTAATGACAAGTACACAAATTACTCCTGGCTCACCAAATTTTCTTCTTCTAGGTTGAAGCGTTCGTCTACAGTAGCAGTTTTTATTTTTAGGGTTCCCTCTGTTCTCTCCTATATAGATAGATGAATTTGGAACTCTAAATCCAACATGGTTTCCAGTAGCACTATGAAACTTGACAAAATAAAGGAGTTCTCAGTCTTTTCTCTATGGTTTGTTTCCTCTTCAAGTAGCCCGAGGCACAGACTGTGGAAAAGCACTTTCATTGAGAGGGTTGCCAAGCTTCTAAGAAATAACGAGTTTCCGAAATACCAGCAAATATTTTTTAGCCCAATCTTGATGATACGTGGTGGTAATGATCAGTACACAAATCCCACTTGGCTCAGTAAATTTTGTTTTTCTAGGTTAAAGCGTTCGTCTACAGTAGCAGTTTTTATATTTAGGTTTCCCTCTGTTCTCTCCAATATAGATAGATGAATTTGGAATTCTAAATCCAACATGGTTTTTGTAGCTCTTGGAAACTTGATAAAATAAAGGAGTTCTCAATTTTGTCTCTATGGTTTGTTTTCTCTTAAAGTAGCCCTAGTCACAGAATGTGGAAAAGCACTTTCATTGAGAGGGGTTGCCAAGCTTCTAAGAAATTACGAGTTTCCGAAATACCAGCAAATATTTTTTCACCCAATCTTGATGATACGTGGTGGTAATTATCGGTACACAAATCCCCCTTGGCTTACCAAATTTTGCTCTTCTTGGTTGAAGCGTTCGTTTACAGTAGCAGTTTATATTTTTAGGTTTCCCTCTGTTCTCTCCTATATAGATAGATGAATTTGGAATTCTAAATCCAACATGGTTTGTAGTAGCTCTTTGAAACTTGACAAAAAAGTAGTTCTCTGTTTTGTCTCTATGGTTTGTTTAATCTTCAAGTAGCCCTAAGCAGAGACTGTGGAAAAGCACTTTCATTGAAAAGCTTTGCCAAGCTTCCAAGAAATAACGAGTTTCCGAAATACCAGCAAATATTTTTTCACCCAATCTTGATGATACTTGGTGGTTATGATCGGTACAGAAATCCCACTTGACTCACCAAATTTTGTTCTTCTAGTTTGAAGCGTTCGTTTACAGTAGCACTTTATATTTTTAGATTTCCCTCTGTTCTCTCCTATATAGATAGATGAATTTGGAACTCCAAATACAACATGGTTTGTAGTAGCTCTTTTAAACTTGACAAAATAAAGGAGTTCTCAGTTTTGTATCTATGGTTTGTTTCCATTTCAAGTAGCCCAAGGCACAGGCTGTGGAAAAGCACTTTCATTGAGAGGTGTTGCCAAGATTCTAAGAAATAACGAATTTCCGAAATACCAGCAAATATTTTTTCACCCATTCTTGATGATACTTGGTGGTAATGATCAATATACAAATCCCACTTGGCTCACAAAATTTTTTTCTTCTAGGATGAAGCGTTCGTCTACAGTAGCAGTTTTTATATTTAGGTTTCCCTCTGTTCTCTCCTATATAGATTGATGAATTTGGAACTCTAAATCCAACATGGTTCGTAGTAGCTCTTTGAAACTTGACAAAATAAAGGAGTTCTCAGTTTTGTCTCTATGATTTGTTTTCTCATCAAGTAGCCCTAAGCTGAGACTGTGGAAAAGCATTTTCTTTGAAAGGGGTTGCCAAGATTCCAAGAAACTACGAGTTTCCGAAATACCAACAAATATTATTTCCCCCAATCTTGATACGTGGTGGTAATGACAAGTACACAAATCTCACTTGGCTCACCCAATTTTGTTCTTCTAGTTTGAAGCGTTCGTTTACAGTAGCAGTTTATATTTTTAGGTTTCCCTCTGTTCTCTCCTATATAGATAGATGAATTTGGATCTCTAAATCCAACATGGTTTGTAGTAACTCTCTGAAACTTGACAAAGAAAAGTAGTTCTCAGTTTTGTCTCTTTGATTTGTTTCATCTTCAAGTAACCCTAAGCAGAGACTGTGGAAAAGCACTTTCATTGAAAGGGGTTGCCAAGCTTCCAAGAAATTATCATTTTCTGAAACACCAGCAAATATTTTTTCACCCAAACTTGATGATACGTGGTGGTAATGATCGGTACATATTTCCCACTTGGCCCACTAAATTTTGTTCTTCTAGGTTGAAGCCTTCGTTTACAGTAGCAGTTTTTATATTTAGGTTTCCCTCTGTTCTCTCCTATATAGATAGATGAATTTGGAACACTAAATCCAACATGGTTTGTATTAGCTCTTGGAAACTTGACAAAATAAAGTAGTTCTCAGTTTTGTCTCTATGGTTTGTTTCCTCTTCAAGTAGCCCTAGGCACAGACTGTGGAAAAGCACTTTCATTGAGAGGGGTTGCCAAGCTTCTAAGAAATAACGAGTTTCTGAAATACCAGCAAATATTTTTTCACCCAAACTTGATGACACGTGGTGGTAATGACAAGCACACAAATCCCTCCTGGCTCACCAAATTTTCTTCTTCTATGTTGAAGCGTTCATCTACAGTAGCCGTTTTTATATTTAGGTTTCCCTCTGTTCTCTCCTATATAGATAGATGAGTTTGGAACTCTAAATCCAACATGGTTTGTAGTAGCTCTTTGAAACTTGACAAAAAAAAGTAGTTCTCAGTTTTGTCTCTATGGTTTGTTTCCTCTTCAATGAGAAGTAGGCACAGAGTGTGGAAAAGCACTTTCAATGAAAGGGGTTGCCAAGCTTCTAAGAAATTATGATTTTGAGAAATACAAGCAAATATTTTTTCACCCAATATTGATGATACTTGGAGCTAATGATCATTACACATTTCCCACTTGGCTCACCAAATTTTGTTATTCTAGGTTGAAGCGTTCGTCTACAGTAACAGTTTTTATATATAGGTTTCCCTCTGTTCTCTCCTATATAGATAGATGATTTTGGAACTCTAAATAAAACATGGTTTGTAGTAGGTCTTTGAAGCTTGACAAAATAAAGGAGTTCTCAGTTTTGTCTCTATGGTTTGTTTAATCTTCAAGGAGCCCTAGGCACAGACTGTGGAAAAGCACTTTCATTGAGAGGGGTTGCCAAGCTTCTAAGAAATAACGAGTTTCTGAAATACCAGCAAATATTTTTTCACCCAATCTTGATGATACTTGGTGGTAATGACCAGTACACAAACCCCACTTGGCTCACCAAATTTTGTTCTTCTAGGTTGAAGCGTTCGTCTTCAGTAGCAGTTTTTATATTTAGGTTTCCCTCTCTTCTCTCCTATATAGTTAGATGAATTTGGAACTCTAAATCCAACATGGTTTGTAGTAGCTCTTTGAAACTTGACAGAATAAAGGAGTTCTCAGTTTTGTCTCTATGGTTTGTTTCCTCTTCAAGTAGCCCTAGGCACACACTGTGGAAATGCACTTTCATTGAGATGGGTTGCCAAGCTTCTAAGAAATAACGAGTTTCCGAAATACCAGCAAATATTTTTTCACCCAATCTTGATGATACTTGGTGGTAATGATCAGTACACAAATCCCACTTGGCTCACCAAATTATGTTCTTCTAGGTTGAAGCGTTCATCTACAGTAGCAGTTTTTATATTTAGGTTTCCCTCTGTTCTCTCCTATATAGATAGATGAATTTGGAACTCTAAATCCAACATGTTTGGAGTAGCTCTTTGAAACTTGAAAAATAAAGGAGTTCTCAGTTTTGTCTCTATGGTTTGTTTCGTCTTCAAGTAGCCCTAGGCACAGACTGTGGATCAGCACTTTCATTGGGAGGGGTTGCCAATCTTCTAAGAAATAACGAGTTTCCGAAATACCAGCAAATATTTTTTCACCCAATCTTGATGATACTTGGTGGTAATGATCATTACACAAATCCAACTTGGCTCACAAAATTTTGTTCTTCTAGGTTGAAGCGTTCGTCTACAGTAGCACTTTTTATATTTAGGTTTCTCTCTGTTCTCTCCTATATAGATAGATGAATTTGGAACTCTAAATCCAACATGGTTTGTAGTAGCTCTTTGAAACTTGACAAAATAAAGGAGTTCTCAGTTTTGTCTCTAGGGTTTGTTTCCTATTCAAGTAGCCCTAAGCACAGACTGTGGAAAAGCACTTTAATTGAGAGGGGTTGCCATGCTTCTAAGAAATTACGAGTTTCCGAAATACCAGCAAATATTTTTTCACCCAAACTTGATGATACTTGGTGGTAATGTTCATTACACAAATCCCACTTGGCTCAGCAAATTTTGTTCTTCTATGTTGAAGCATTCGTCTACAGTAGCAGTTTTTATATTTAGGTTTCTCTCTGTTCTCTCCTATATAGATAGATGAATTTGGAACTCTAAATTCAACATGGTTTGTAGTAGCACTTTGAAATATGACAAAATAAAGGAGTTCTCCGTTTTGTCTATATGGTTTGTTTCCTCTTCAAGTAGCCTTAGGAAAAACTGTGGAAAAGCACTTTCATTGAGATGGTCTGCCAAGCTTCTAAGAAATAACGAGTTTCCGAAATACCAGCAAATATTTTTTCACCCAATCTTGATGATACTTGGTGGTAATGATCAGTACACAAATCCCACTTGGCTCACCACATTTTGTTCTTCTAGGTTGAAGCGTTCGTCTACAGTAGCAGTTTTTATATTTAGGTTTCACTCTGTTCTCTCATATATAGATAGATGAATTTGGAACTCTAAATCCAACATGGTTTGTAGTAGCGCTTTGAAACTTGACAAAATAAAGGAGTTCTCAGTTTTGTCTTTATGGTTTGTTTCCTCTTCAAGTAGCCCTAGGCACAGACTGTGGAAAAGCACTTTCATTGAGAGGGGTTGCCAAGCTTCTAAGAAATAACGAGTTTCCAAAATACCAGCAAATATTTTTACACCCAATCTTGATGATACTTGGTGCTAATGATCAGTACACATTTCCCACTTGGCTCACCAAATTTTGTTATTCTAGGTTGAAGCGTTTGTCTACAGTAGCAGTTTTTATATTTAGGTTTCCCTCTGTTCTCTCCTATATAGATAGATGAATTTGGAAC
Organism: Callospermophilus lateralis; assembly: GCF_048772815.1. Taxonomy (NCBI): domain Eukaryota; kingdom Metazoa; phylum Chordata; class Mammalia; order Rodentia; family Sciuridae; genus Callospermophilus; species Callospermophilus lateralis. Next base: position 7,166 of record NW_027511639.1, read on the forward strand.
TCTAAATAAAACATGGTTTGCAGTAGGTCTTTGAAACATGACAAAATAAAGGAGTTCTCAGTTTTTTCTGTATGGTTTGTTTAATCTTCAAAAAGCACTAGGCACACACTGTGGAAAAGCACTTTCATTGAGATGGTTTGCCAAGCTTCCAAGAAATAACGAGTTTCCGAAATACCAGCAAATATTTTTTCACCCAATCTTGATGATACTTGGTGGTAATGATCAGTACACAAATCCCACTTGGCTCACCAAATTTTGTTCTTCTAGGTTGAAGCGTTCGTATACAGTAGCAGTTTTTATATTTAGTTTTCCCGCTGTTCTCTCATATATTGATAGATGAATTTGGAACTCAAAATCCAACATGGTTTGTACTAGCTCTTTGAAACTTGACAAAATAAAGGAGTTCTCAGTTTTGTCTCTATGGTTTGTTTCGTCTTCAAGTAGCCGTAGGCACAGGCTGTGGAAAAGCACTTTCATTGAGAGGGGTTGCCAAGCTTCTAAGAAATAAAGAGTTTCCGAAATACCAGCAAATATTTTTTCACCCAATCTTGATGATACTTGTTACTAATGATCAGTACACAAATCCCACTTGGCTCACCAAATTTTGTTCTTCTAGGTTGAAGCGTTCGTCTACAGTAGCAGTTTTTATATTTAGGTTTCTCTCTGTTCTCTCCTATATAGATAGATGAACTTGGAACTCTAAATCCAACATGGTTTGTAGTAGCTCTTTGAAACTGGACAAAATAAAGGAGTTCTCAGTTTTGTCTCTATGGTTTGTTTCGTCTTCAAGTAGCCCTAGGCACAGACTGTGGAAAAGCACTTTCATTGAGAGGGGTTGCCAAGCTTCTAAGAAATAACGAGTTTCCGAAATACCAGCAAATATTTTTTCACCCAATCTTGATGATACTTGTTGCTAATGATCAGTACACAAATCCCACTTGGCTCACCAAATTTTATTCTTCTAGGTTGAAGCGTTCGTCTACAGTAGCAGTTTTTATATTTATTTTTCCCTCTGTTCTCTCATATATAGATAGATTAATTTGGAACTCTAAATCCAACATGGTTTGTAGCAGCTTTTTGAAACTTGACAAAATAAAGGAGTTCTCAGTTTTGTCTCTATGGCTTGTTTCCTCTTCAAGTAGCCCTAGGCACAGACTGTGGAAAAGCACTCTCATTGAGAGGGGTTGCCAAGCTTCTAAGAAATAAGGAGTTTCCGAAATACCAGCAAATATTTTTTCACATAATCTTGATGATACTTGGTGCTAATGATCAATACACATTTCCCACTTGGCTCACCAAATTTTGTTATTCTAGTTAGAAGCGTTCATCTACAGTAGCAGTTTTTATATTTAGATTTCCCTCTGTTCTCTCCTATATAGATAGATGAATTTGGAACTCTAAATAAAACATGGTTTGAAGTAGGTCTTTGAAACTTGACAAAATAAAGGAGTTCTAAGTTTTGTCTCTATGGTTTGTTTATTCTTCAAGGAGCCCTAGGCACAGACTGTGGAAAAGCACTTTCATTGAGAGGGGTTGACAAGCTTCTAAGAAATTACGAGTTTCCAAAATACCAGCAAATATTTTTTCACCCAATCTTGATGATACTTGGTGGTAATGATCAGTACACAAATCCCACTTGGCTCAAAAATTTTGTTCTTCTAGGTTGAAGAGTTCGTCTACAATAGCAGTTTTTATATTTAGGTTTCCCTCTGTTCTCTCCTATATAGTTAGATGAATTTGGAACTCTAAATCCAACATGGTTTGTAGTAGCTCTTTGAAACTTGACAAAATTAAGGAGTTCTCAGTTTTGTCTCTATGGTTTGTTTCCTCTTCAAGTAGCCCTAGGCACACACTGTGGAAATGCACTTTCATTGAGATGGGTTGCCAAGCTTCTAAGAAATAACGAGTTTCCAAAATACCAGCAAATATTTTTTCACCCAATCTTGATGATACTTGGTGGTAATGATCAGTACACAAATCCCACTTGGCTCACCAAATTTTGTTCTTGTAGGTTGAAGCGTTCGTCTACAGTAGCAGTTTTTATATTTAGGTTTCCATCTGTTCTCTCCTATATAGATAGATGAATTTGGAACTCTAAATCCAACATGGTTTGTAGTAGCTCTTTGAAACTGGACAAAATAAAGGAGTTCTCAGTTTTGTCTCTATGGTTTGTTTCGTCTTCAAGTAGCCCTAGGCACAGACTGTGGAAAAGCACTTTCATTGAGAGCGGTTGCCAAGCTTCTAAGAAATTACGAGTTTCCGAAATACCAGCAAATATTTTTTCACCCAAACTTGATGATACTTGGTGGTAATGATCATTACACAAATCCCACTTGGCTCAGCAAATTTTGTTCTTCTAGGTTGAAGCGTTCGTCTACAGTAGCAGTTTTTATATTTAGGTTTCTCTCTGTTCTCTCCTATATAGATAGATGAATTTGGAACTCTAAATTCAACATGGTTTGTAGTAGCACTTTGAAATATGACAAAATAAAGGATTTCTCAGTTTTGTTTCTATGGTTTGTTTCCTCTTCAAGTAGCCATAGGCACACACTGTGGAAAAGCACTTCATTGAGATGGTCTGCCAAGCTTCTAGAAATAACGAGTTTCCAAAATACCAGCAAATATTTTTTCACCCAATCTTGATGATACTTGGTGGTAATGATCAGTACACAAATCCCACTTGGCTCACCAAATTTTGTTCTTCTAGGTTGAAGCGTTCGTCTACAGTAGCAGTTTTTATATTTAGGTTTCACTCTGTTCTCTCATATATAGATAGATGAATTTGGAACTCTAAATCCAACATGGTTTGTAGTAGCTCTTTGAAACGTGACAAAATAACGGAGTTCTCCGTTTTGTCTCTATGGTTTGTTTCGTCTTCAAGTAGCCCTAGGCACAGACTGTGGAAAAGCACTTTCATTGAGAGGGGTTGCCAAGCTTCTAAGAAATAACGAGTTTCCGAAATACCAACAAATATTTTTTCACCCAATCTTGATGATACTTGGTGCTAATGATCAGTACACATTTCCCACTTGGCTCACCAAATTTTGTTATTCTAGGTTGAAGCGTTTGTCTACAGTAGCAGTTTTTATATTTATTTTTCCCTCTGTTCCCTCCTATATAGTTAGATGAATTTGGAACTCTAAATCCAACATGGTTTATAGTAGCTTTTTGAAATATGACAAAATAAAGGAGTTCTCAGTTTTGTCTCTATGGTTTGTTTCCTCTTCAAGTAGCCCTAGGCACACACTGTGGAAAAGCACTTTCATTGAGATGGTCTGCCAAGCTTCTAAGAAATAACGAGTTTCCGAAATACCAGCAAATATTTTTTCACCCATTCTTGATCATTGGTGGTAATGATCAGTACACAAATCCCACTTGGCTCACCGAATTTTGTTCTTCTAGGTTGAAGCGTTCGTCTACAGTAGCAGTTTTTATATTTAGGTTTCACTCTGTTCTCTCATATATAGTTAGAGAATTTGGAACTCTAAATCCAACATGGTTTGTAGTAGCTCTTTGAAACTTTACAAAATAAAGGATTTCTCGGTTTTGTCTCTATGGATTGTTTCCTCTTCAAGTAGCCCTAGGAAAAACTGTGGAAAAGCACTTTCATTGAGATGGTCTGCCAAGCTTCTAAGAAATAACGAGTTTCCGAAATACCAGCAAATATTTTTTCACCCATTCTTGATCATTGGTGGTAATGATCAGTACACAAATCCCACTGGGCTCACCAAATTTTGTTCTTCTAGGTTGAAGTGTTCGTCTACAGTAGCAGTTTTTATATTTAGGTTTCACTCTGTTCTTTCATATATAGATAGATGAATTTGGAACACTAAATCAATCATGATTTGTAGTAGCGCTTTGAAACTTGACAAAAAAAAGTAGTTCTCAGTTTTGTGTCTCTGGTCTGTTTCCTCTTCAAGTAGCCCTAAGCAGACTGTGGAAAAGCACTTTCATTGAAAGGGGTTGCCCAGCTTCCAAGACATTACGAGTTTCTGAAATACCAGCAAGTATTTTTTCACCCAATCTTGATGATACGTGGTGGTAATGAAAAGTACACAAATCCCACTTGGCTCACCAAATTTTGTTTGCTAGGTTGAAGCGTTCGTTTACAGTAGCAGTTTTTATTTTTAGGTTTCACTCTGTTCTCTTTTATACAGATAGATGAATTTGGAACTCTAAATTTAACATGGTTTGTGGTAGCTCTTTGAAACTTGACAAAATAAGGGAGTTCTCAGTTTTGTCCCTATGGTTTGTTTCCTATTTAAGTAGCCCTAGGCACAGACTCTGGAAAAGCACTTTCATTGAACGGGGTTGCCAAGCTTCGAATAAATAACGAGTTTCCGAAATACGAGCAAATATTTTTTCACCCAGTCTTGATGATACTTGGTGGTAATGATCAGGAAACAAACCCCACTTGGCTCACCAAATTTTGTTCTTCTAGGTTGAAGCATTCGTCTACAGTTGCAGTTTTAATATTTAGGTTTTCCTCTGTACTCTCCTATATAGATAGATGAATTTGGAACTCTAAATCCAACATGGTTTGTAGTAGCTCTTTGAAACTTGACAAAACAAAGTAGTTCTCAGTTTTGTCTTTATGATTTGTTTCCTCTTTAAGTAGCCCTAGGCACAGACTCTGGAAAAGCACTTTCATTGAAAGGGGTTGCCAAGCTTCCAAGAAATAACGAGTTTCCGATATACCAACAAATATTTTTTAACCCAATCTTGATGATAATTGGTGTTAATGATCGGTACACAAATCCCACTTCACTCACCAAATTTTGTTCTTCTAGGTTGAAGCGTTCGTCTAGAGTTGCAGTTTTTATATTTAGGTTTTTCTCTGTTCTCTCGTATATAGATGGATGAATTTGGAACTCTAAATCAAACATGTTTTGTAGTAGCGCTTTGAAACTTGACAAAAAAAAAAGTAGTTATCAGTTTTGTCTCTCTGGTTTGTTTCCTCTTCAAGTAGCCCGAAGCAGAGACTGGGGAAAAGAACTTTCATTGAAAGGGTTTGCCCAGCTTCCAAGACATTACGAGTTTCCGAAATACCAGCAAACATTTTATCACCCAATCTTGATGATACGTGGTGGTAATGAAAAGTACACAAATCCCACTTGGCTCACCAAATTTTGTTCTGGTAGGTTGAAGCGTTCGTTTACAGTAGCAGTTTTTATTTTCAGGTTTCACTCTGTTCTGTTTTATATAGGTAGATGAATTTGGAATTCTAAATTCAACATGGTTTGTAGTAGCTCTTTGAAACGTGACAAAATAAAGGAGTTCTCAATTTTGTCTCTATGGTTTGTTTCCTCTTCAAGTAGCCCTAGGCACAGACTGTGGAAAAGCACTTTCATTGAGAGGGGTTGCCAAGCTTCTAAGAAATAACGAGTTTCCAAAAAACGAGCAAATATTTTTTCACCCAATCTTGATGATAATTGCTGTGAATGATCGGTACACGAATCCCACTTCACTCACCAAATTTTGTTCTTCTAGGTTGAAGTGTTCGTCTACAGTTGCAGTTTTATATTTAGGTTTCCCTCTGTTCTCTCCTATATAGATAGATGAATTTGGAACTCTAAATGCAACATGGTTTGTAGTAGCTCTTTGAAACTTGACAAAATAAAGGAGTTCTCACTTTTGTCTCTATGGACTGGTTCCTCTTAAAGTAGCCCTAGGCACAGACTGTGGAAAAGCACTTTCATTCAGAGGGGTTGCCAAGTTCTAAGAAATAAGGAGTTTCTGAAATACCAGCAAATATTTTTTCACCCAATCTTGATGATACTTGCTGGTAGTGATCAGAACAGAAATCCCACTTGGCTCACCAAATTTGGTTCTTCTAGGTTGAAGCGTTCGTCTACAATAGCAGTTTTTATATTTAGGTTTCCCTCTCTTCTCTCCTATATAGATAGATGAATTTGGAACTCTAAATCAAACATGGTTTGTAGTAGCGCTTTGAAACTTGACAAAAAAAGGAGTTCTCAGTTTTGTCTCTCTGGTTTGTTTCCTCTTCAAGTAGCCCTAAGCAGAGACTGTGAAAAAGACTTTCATTGAAAGGGGTTGCCCAGCTTCCAAAACATTACGAGTTTCCGAAATACCAGCAAATATTTTTTCACCCAATCTTGATGATACGTGGTGGTGATGAAAATTACACGAATCCTACTTGGCTCACCAAATTTTGTTCTGCTAGGTTGAAGCGTTCGTTTACAGTAGCAGTTTATATTTTTAGGTTTCACTCTGTTCTCTTTTATATAGATAGATGAATTTGGAACTCTAAATCCAACATGGTTTGTAGTAGCCTTTTGAAACTTGACAAAATAAAGGAGTTCTCATTTTTGTCTCTATGGTTTGTTTCCTCTTCAAGTAGCCCTAGGCACAGACTGTAAAAAAGCACTTTCATTGAGAGGGTTTGCCAAGCTTCTAAGAAATTAAGATTTTCCGAAATACCAGCATATTTTTTCACCCAATCTTGAGGATACTTGGTGGTAATGATCAGTACACAAATCCCACTTGGCTCACCAAATTTTTTTCTTCTAGGTTGAAGCGTTCGTCTACAGTAGCAGTTTTTATATTTAGGTTTCCCTCTATTCTCTCCTATATACATAGATGAATTTGGAGCTCTAATTCAACATGGTTTGTAGTACCTCTTTGAAACTTGACAAAATAAAGGAGTTCTCAGTTTTGTCTCTATGGTTTGTTTCCTCTTCAAGTAGCCCTAGGCACAGACTGTGGAAAAGCACTTTCATTGAGAGGGGTTGCCAAGCTTCTAAGAAATTAAGAGTTTCGGAAATACTAGCAAATACTTTTTCACCCAATCTTGATGATACTTGGTGGTAATGATCAGTACACAAATCCCACTTGGCTCACCAAATTTTGTTCTTCTAGGTTGAAGCGTTCGTCTACAGTAGCTGTTTTTATATTTAGGTTTCTCTCTGTTCTCTCCTATATAGATAGATGAATTTGGAACTCTAAATCCAAGATGGTTTATAGTAGCTCTTTGAAACTTGACAAAATAAAGGAGTTCTCAGTTTTGTCTCTATGGTTTGTTTCCTCTTCAAGTAGCCCTAGTCACAGACTGTAGAAAAGCACTTTCATTGAGAGGGGTTGCCAAGCTTCTAAGAAATTAAGAGTTACCGAAATACCAGCAAATATTTTTTCACCCAATGTTGATGATACTTGGTGGTAATGATCAGTACACAAATCCCACTTGGCTCACCAAATTTTGTTCTTCTAGGTTTAAGCGTTCGTCTACAGTAGAAGTTTTTATATTTAGGTTTCACTCTGTTCTCTCCTATATAGATAGATGAATTTGGAACTCTAAATCCAACATGGTTTGTAGTAGCTCTTTGAAACTTGACAAAATAAAGGAGTTCTCAGTTTTGTCTCTATGGTTTGTTTCCTCCTCAAGTAGCCCTTGGCACAGACTGTGGAAAAGCACTGTCATTGAGAGGGGTTGCCAAGCTTCCAAGAAATAACGAGTTTCCGAAATACCAGCAAATATATTTTCACCCAATCTTGATGATACTTGATGGTAATGATCAGTACACAAATCCCACTTGGCTCACCAATCTTTCTTCTTCTATGTTGAAGCGTTCGTCTACAGTAGGAGTTTTTATATTTAGGTTTCCCTCTGTTCTCTCCTATAGAGATAGATGAATTTGGAACTCTAAATAAAACATGGTTTGTAGTAGCTCTTTGAAACTTGACAAAATAAAGGAGTTCTCAGTTTTGTCTCTATGGTTTGTTTCCTCTTCAAGTAGCCCTAGGCAGAGACTGTGGAAAAGCACTTTCATTGAATGGGGTTGCCAAGCTTTTAAGAAATTACGTGTTTCCAAAATACCAGCAAATATTTTTTCATCCAATCTTGATGATACGTGGTGGTAATGATCAGTACACAAATCCCACATGGCTCACCAAATTTTGGTCTTCTAGTTTGAAGCGTTCGTCTACAGTAGCAGTTTTTATATTTAGGATTCCCTCTGTTCTCTTCTGTATAGATAGATGAATATGGAACACTAAATCCAACATAGTTTGTAGGAGCTCTTTGAAACTTGACCAAATAAAGGAGTTCTCAGTTTTGTCTTTATGGTTTGTTTCCTCTTCATGTAGCCCTAGGCACAGACTCTGGAAAAGCAATTTCATTGAGAGCTGTTGCCAAGCTTATAAGAAATAACGATTTTCCGAAATACCAGCAAGTATTTTTCCATCCAATCTTGATGATACTTGGTGCTAATGATCAGTACACAAATCCCACTTGGATCACCAAATTTTGTTCTTCTAGGTTGAAGCGTTCGTCTACAGTAGCAGTTTTTATATTTAGGTTTCCCTCTGTTCTCTCATATATAGATAGATGAATTTGGAACTCTAAATCCAACATGGTTTGTAGAAGCTCTTTGAAACTTGACAAAATAAAGGAGTTCTCAGTTTTGTCTCTATGGTTTGTTTTTTCTTCAAGTAGCCCTAGGCATAGACTGTGGAAAAGCACTTATATTGTGAGGGGTTGCCAAGCTTCTAAGAAATAACCAGTCTCCAAAATACCAGCAAATATTTTTTCACCCAATCTTGATGATACTTGGTGGTAATGATCACTACACAAACTCCTCTTGTCTCACCAAATTTTGCTCTTCTAGGTTTAAGCGTTCGTCTACAGTAGCAGTTTTTATATTTAGGTTTCACTCTGTTCTCTCCTATAGATAGATAAATTTGGAACTCTAAATCCAACATGGTTTGTAGTAGCTCTTTGAATCTTGACAAAATAAAGAGTTCTCCTGTTTGTCTGTATGGTTTGTTTCCACTTCAAGTAGCCCTCAGCGGAGACTGTGGAAAAGCACTTTCATAGAAAGGGGTTGCCAAGCATCCAAGAAATTCTGTGTTTCCAAAATACCAGCAAATATTTTTTCACCCAATCTTGATGATACGTGGCGGTATTGATAAGTGCACACATACCACTTGGCTCACCATATTTTGTTCTTCTAGGTTGAAGCGTTCGTTTACAGTAGCAGTTTTTATTTTTAGGTTTCACTCTGTTCTCTCCTATATAGATAGATGAATTTGGAACTCTAAATAAAACATGGTTTGTAGTAGGTCTTTGAAACTTTACAAAAAAAAGGAGTTCTCAGTTTTGTCTCTATGATTTCTTTCCGCTTCAAGTAGACCTATGCACAGACTGTGGAAAAGCACTTTCATTGAGAGCGTTTGCCAAGCTTCTAAGAAATAACGAGTATCCGAAATACCAGCAAATATTTTTTCACCCAATCTTGATGGTACTTGGTGGTAATGATCAGTACACAAATCCAACTTGGCTCACCAATCTTTCTTCTTCTATGTTGAAGCGTTCGTCTACAGTAGGAGTTTTTATATTTAGGTTTCCCTCTGTTCTCTCCTATATAGATAGATGAATTTGGAACTCTGAATCCAACATGGTTTGTAGGAGCTCTTTGAAACTTGACAAAATAAAGGAGTTCTCAGTTTTGTCTCTATGGTTTGTTTCCTCTTCAAGTAGCCCTAGGCACAGACTGTGGAAAACCACTTTCATTGAGAGGGGTTGCCAAGCTTCTAAGAAATAACGAGTTTCCGAAATACCAGCAAATATTTTTTCACCCAATCTTCATGATACTTGGTGCTAATGATCAGTACACAAATCCCACTTGGCTCACCAAATTTTGTTTTTCTAGGTTGAAGCGTTCGTCTACAGTAGCAGTTTTTATATTTTTTTTTCCCTCTGTTCTCTCCTATATAGATAGATGAATTTGGAACTCTAAATCCAACATGGTTTGTAGTAGCTCTTTGAAACTTGACAAAATAAAGGAGTTCTCAGTTTTGTCTCTAGGATTTGTTTCCTGTTCAAGTAGCCCAATTCACAGACTGTGGAAAAGCACTTTCATTGAGAGGGGTTGCCAAGCTTCTAAGAAATTACGAGTTACCGAAATAACAGCAAATATATTTTCACCCAATCTTGATGATACTTGGTGCTAATATCAGTACACAAATCCCACTTGGCTCACCACATTTTGTTCTTCTAGGTTGAAGCGTTCATCTACAGTAGCAGTTTTTATATTTAGTATTCCGTCTGTTCTCTCCTATATAGATAGATGAATTTGGAACTCTAAATCCAACATGGTTTGTAGTAGCTCTTTGAAACTTGACAAAATAAAGGAGTTCTCAGTTTTGTCTCTATGGTTTGTTTCCTCTTCACGTAGCCCTAGGCACAGACTGTGGAAAAGCACTTTCATTGAGAGGGTTTGCCAAGCTTCTAAGAAATTACGAGTTTCCGAAATACCAGCAAATATTTTTTCACCGAATCGTGATGATACTTGGTGGTAATGATCAGTACACAAGTCCCACTTGGCTCACCAAATTTTGTTCTTCTAGGTTGAAGCGTTCGTCTACAGTAGCAGTTTTTATATTTAGGGTTCTCTCTGTTCTCTCCTATATAGATAGATGAATTTGGAACTCTAAATCCAACATGGTTTTTAGTAGCTCTTTGAAACTTGACAAAATAAAGGAGTTCTCAGTTTTGTCTCTATGGTTTGTTTCCTCTTCAAGTAGCCCTTGGCACAGTCTGTGGAAAAGCACTTTCATTGAGAGGGGTTGCCAAGCTTCTAAGAAATAACGAGTTTCCGAAATACCAGCAAATATTTTTTCACCCAATCTTGATGATACTTGGTGCTAATGATCAGTACACAATTCCCACTTGGCTCACCAAATTTTGTTCTTCTAGGTTGAAGCGTTCGTCTACAGTAGCAGTTTTTATATTTTGGTTTCCCTCTGTTCTCTCCTATATAGATAGATGAATTTGGAACTCTAAATCCAACATGGTTTGTAGTAGCTCTTTGAAACTTGACAAAATAAAGGAGTTCTCAGTTTTGTTTCTATGGTTTGTTTCCTGTTCAAGTAGCCATAGGCACAGACTGTGGAAAAGCACTTTAATTGAGAGGGGTTGCCAAGATTCTAAGAAATTACGAGTTGCCGAAATACCAGCAAATATTTTTTCACCCAATCATTATGATATCTTGTGGTAATGAAAAGTACACAAATCCCACTTGGCTCACCAAATTTTGTTTTTCTAGGTTGAATTTTTGGTGTACAGTAGCAGTTTATATATGTAGGTTTCACTCTGTTCTCTCTTATATACATAGATGAATTTGGAACTCTAAATCCAACATGGTTTGTAGTAGCTCTTAGAAACTTGACAAAATAAAGTAGTTCTCCGTTTTGTCTCTATGGTTTGTTTCCTCTTTAAGTAGCCCTAGGCACAGACTGTGGAAAAGCACTTTTATTGAGAGAGTTTGCCAAGCTTCTAAGAAATAATGAGTTTCCGAAATACCAGCAAATATTTTTTCACCCAATCTTGGTGATACATTGTGGTAATAATCAGTCCACAAATCCCACGTGGCTCACCAAATTTGGTTTCTCTAGGTTGAAGCATTCGTCTACAGTAGCAGTATTTATATTTAGGTTACCCTCTGTTCTCTTCTGTATAGATAGATGAATTTGGAACTCTAAATCCAACATGGTTTGTAGTAGCTCTTTGAAACTTGACAAAATAAAGGAGTTCTCCGTTTTGTCTCTATGGTTTGTTTCCTCTTCAAGTAGCCCTAGGCACAGACTGTGGAAAGCACTTTCATTGAAAGGGGTTGCTAAGCATCCAAGAAATTACTGGTTTCCGAAATACCAGCAAATATTTTTTCACCCAATCATGATGATACGTGGTGGTAAGGAAAAGTACACAAATCCCACTTGGCTCAAAAAATTTTGTTTTGCTAGTTTGATGCCTTCGTTTACAGTAGCAGTTTTTATTTTCAAGGTTTCACTCTGTTCTCTCCTATATAGATAGATGAATTTGGAACTCTAAATCCAACATGGTTTGTAGAAGCTCTTTGAAACTTGACAAAATAAAGGAGTTCTCAGTTTTGTCTTAATGGTTTGTTTCCTCTTCAAGTAGCCCTAGGCATAGACTTTGAAAAGCACTTTAATTGAGAGGGGTTGCCAAGCTTCTAAGAAATAACAAGTTTCCGAAATACCAGCAAATATTTTTTCACCCAATCTTGATGATACTTGGTGGTAATGATCAGTACACAAACTCCGCTTGGCTCACCAAATTTTGTTCTTCTAAGTTTAAGCGTTCGTCTACAGTAAAAGTTTTTATATTTAGGTTTCACTCTGTTCTCTCCTATATAGATAGATGAATTTGGAACACTAAATCCAACATGGTTTGTAGTAGCTCTTTGAAACTTGACAAAATAAAGGAGTTCTCAGTTTTGTCTCTATGGTTTGTTTCCTCCTCAAGTAGCCCTAGGCACAGAGTGTGGAAAAGCACTTTCATTGAGAGGGGTTGCCAAGCTTCCAAGAAATAACGAGTTTCCGAAATACCAGCAAATATATTTTCACCCAATCTTGATGATACTTGATGGTAATGATCACTACACAAATCCCACTTGGCTCACCAATCTTTCATCTTCTATGTTGAAGCGTTCGTCTACAGTAGGAGTTTTTATATTTAGGTTTCCCTCTGTTCTCTACTATAGAGATAGATGAATTTGGAACTCTAAATAAAACATGGTTTGTAGTAGCTCTTTGAAACTTGACAAAACAAAGTAGTTCTCAGTTTTGTCTTTATGATTTGTTTCCTCTTTAAGTAGCCCTAGGCACAGACTCTGGAAAAGCACTTTCATTGAAAGGGGTTGCCAAGCTTCCAAGAAATAACGAGTTTCCGATATACCAACAAATATTTTTTAACCCAATCTTGATGATAATTGGTGTTAATGATCGGTACACAAATCCCACTTCACTCACCAAATTTTGTTCTTCTAGGTTGAAGCGTTCGTCTAGAGTTGCAGTTTTTATATTTAGGTTTCCCTCTGTTCTCTCGTATATAGATGGATGAATTTGGAACTCTAAATCAAACATGTTTTGTAGTAGCGCTTTGAAACTTGACAAAAAAAAAAGTAGTTATCAGTTTTGTCTCTCTGGTTTGTTTCCTCTTCAAGTAGCCCGAAGCAGAGACTGGGGAAAAGCACTTTCATTGAAAGGGGTTGCCCAGCTTCCAAGACATTACGAGTTTCCGAAATACCAGCCAACATTTTATCACCCAATCTTGATGATACGTGGTGGTAATGAAAAGTACACAAATCCCACTTGGCTCACCAAATTTTGTTCTGGTAGGTTGAAGCGTTCGTTTACAGTAGCAGTTTTTATTTTCATGTTTCACTCTGTTCTGTTTTATATAGATAGATGATTTTGGAATTCTAAATTCAACATGGTTTGTAGTAGCTCTTTGAAACGTGACAAAATAAAGGAGTTCTCAATTTTGTCTCTATGGTTTGTTTCCTCTTCAAGTAGCCCTAGGCACAGACTGTGGAAAAGCACTTTCATTGAGAGGGGTTGCCAAGCTTCTAAGAAATAACGAGTTTCCAAAAAACGAGCAAATATTTTTTCACCCAATCTTGATGATAATTGCTGTGAATGATCGGTATACGAATCCCACTTCACTCACCAAATTTTGTTCTTCTAGGTTGAAGTGTTCGTCTACAGTTGCAGTTTTATATTTAGGTTTCACTCTGTTCTCTCCTATATAGATAGATGAATTTGGAACTCTAAATCCAACATGGTTTGTAGTAGCTCTTTGAAACTTGACAAAATAAAGGAGTTCTCCGTTTTGTCTCTATGGTTTGTTTCCTCTTCAAGTAGCCCTAGGCACAGACTGTGGAAAAGCACTGTCATTGAGAGGGGTTGCCAAGCTTCCAAGAAATAACGAGTTTCCGAAATACCAGCAAATATATTTTCACCCCAATCTTGATGATACTTGATGGTAATGATCAGTACACAAGTCCCACTCTCTCACCAATCTTTCCTCTTCTATGTTGAAGCGTTCGTCTACAGTAGGAGTTTTTATATTTAGGTTTCCCTCTGTTCTCTCCTATAGAGATAGATGAATTTGGAACTCTAAATAAAACATGGTTTGTAGTAGCTCTTTGAAACTTGACAAAATAAAGGAGTTCTCAGTTTTGTCTCTATGGTTTGTTTCCTCTTCAAGTAGCCCTAGGCAGAGACTGTGGAAAAGCACTTTCATTGAAAGGGGTTGCCAAGCTTCCAAGAAATTACGTGTTTCCAAAATACCAGCAAATATTTTTACATCCAATCTTGATGATACGTGGTGGTAATGATCACTACACAAATCCCACATGGCTCACCAAATTTTGGTCTTCTAGTTTGAAGCGTTCATCTACAGTAGCAGTTTTTATATTTAGGATTTCCTCTGTTCTCTTCTGTATAGATAGATGAATATGGAACACTAAATCCAACATAGTTTGTTGGAGCTCTTTGAAACTTGACCAAATAAAGGAGTTCTCAGTTTTGTCTTTATGGTTTGTTTCCTCTTCATGTAGCCCTAGGCACAGACTCTGGAAAAGCACTTTCATTGAGAGCTGTTGCCAAGCTTATAAGAAATAACGATTTTCCGAAATACCAGCAAGTATTTTTCCATCCAATCTTGATGATACTTGGTGCTAATGATCAGTACACAAATCCCACTTGGATCACCAAATTTTGTTCTTCTAGTTTGAAGCGTTCGTCTACAGTAGCAGTTTTTATATTTAGGTTTCCCTCTGTTCTCTCCTATATAGATAGATGAATTTGGAACTCTAAATCCAACATGGTTTGTAGTAGCTCTTTGAAACTTGACAAAATAAAGGAGTTCTCAGTTTTGTCTCTATGGTTTGTTTCCTCTTCACGTAGCCCTAGGCACAGACTGTGGAAAAGCACTTTCATTGAGAGGGTTTGCCAAGCTTCTAAGAAATTACGAGTTTCCGAAATACCAGCAAATATTTTTTCACCGAATCTTGATGATACTTGGTGGTAATGATCAGTACACAAGTCCCACTTGGCTCACCAAATTTTGTTCTTCTAGGTTGAAGCGTTCGTCTACAGTAGCAGTTTTTATATTTAGGTTTCTCTCTGTTCTCTCCTATATAGATAGATGAATTTGGAACTCTAAATCCAACATGGTTTGTAGTAGCTCTTTGAAACTTGACAAAATAAAGGAGTTCTCAGTTTTGTCTCTATGGTTTGTTTCCTCCTCAAGTAGCCCTAGGCACAGAGTGTGGAAAAGCACTTTCATTGAGAGGTGTTGCCAAGCTTCCAAGAAATAACGAGTTTCCGAAATACCAGCAAATATATTTTCACCCAATCTTGATGATACTTGATGGTAATGATCAGTACACAAATCCCACTTGGCTCACCAATCTTTCATCTTCTATGTTGAAGCGTTCGTCTACAGTAGGAGTTTTTATATTTAGGTTTCCCTCTGTTCTCTACTATAGAGATAGATGAATTTGGAACTCTAAATAAAACATGGTTTGTAGTAGCTCTTTGACACTTGACAAAACAAAGTAGTTCTCAGTTTTGTCTTTATGATTTGTTTCCTCTTTAAGTAGCCCTAGGCACAGACTCTGGAAAAGCACTTTCATTGAAAGGGGTTGCCAAGCTTCCAAGAAATAACGAGTTTCCGATATACCAACAAATATTTTTAACCCAATCTTGATGATAATTGGTGTTAATGATCGGTACACAAATCCCACTTCACTCACCAAATTTTGTTCTTCTAGGTTGAAGCGTTCGTCTAGAGTTGCAGTTTTTATATTTAGGTTTCCCTCTGTTCTCTCGTATATAGATGGATGAATTTGGAACTCTAAATCAAACATGTTTTGTAGTAGCGCTTTGAAACTTGACAAAAAAAAAAGTAGTTATCAGTTTTGTCTCTCTGGTTTGTTTCCTCTTCAAGTAGCCCAAAGCAGAGACTGGGGAAAAGCACTTTCATTGAAAGGGGTTGCCCAGCTTCCAAGACATTACGAGTTTCCGAAATACCAGCCAACATTTTATCACCCAATCTTGATGATA
>NW_027511640.1:0-23053 GCF_048772815.1 Callospermophilus lateralis
CATCTATCTATATAGGAGATAACAGAGAGAAACCTAAATATAAAAACTGCTACTGTAGACGAATGCTTCAACCTAGAAGAACAAAATTTGGTGAGCCTAGTGGGATTTGTGTACTGATCATTAGCAACATGTATCATCAAGATTGGGTGAAAAAATATTTGCTGGTACTTGGGAAACTCGTTATTTCTGGGAAGCTTGGCAACCCCTCTCAATGAAAGTGCTTTTCCACAGTCTCCGCCTAGGGCTACTTGAAAAGGAAACAAACCGAAGAGACAAAACTGAAAACTCCTTTATTTTGTCAAGTTACAAAGAGCTACTACAAACCATGTTGGATTTATAGTTCCAAATTCATCTATCTATACATGAGAGAACAGAGTGAAACCTAAATATAAAAACTACTACTGTAGACGAACGCTTCAACCTAGAAGAACAAAATTTGGTGAGCCAAGTGGGATCTGTGTACTGATCATTACCACCAAGTATCATCAAGATTGGGTGAAAAAATATTTGCTGGTATTTTGGAAACTCGTTATTTCTTAGAAGCATGGCAACCCCTCTCAATGAAAGTGCTTTTCCACAGTCTGTGCCTAGGGCTACTTGAAGAGGAAACAAACCAAAGAGACAAAACTGAGAACTCCTTTATTTTGTCAAGTTTCAAAGAGCTACTACAAACCATGTTGGATTTATAGTTCCAAATTCATCTATCTATATAGGAGAGAACAGAGAGAAACCTAAGTATAAAAACTGCTACTGTAGACGAAGGCTTCAACCTAGAAGAACAAAATTTGGTGAGCCAATTGGGATATGATTACTGATCATTACCACCAAGTATCATCAAGATTGGGTGAAAAAATATTTGCTGGTATTTCGGAAACTCGTTATTTCTTAGAAGCTTGGCAACACCTCTCAATGAAAGTGGTTTTCCACAGTCTGTGCCTAGGGCTACTTGAAGAGGAAACAAACCATAGAGACAAATCTCAGAACTCCTTTATTTTGTAAAGTTTCAAAGAGCTACTACAAACCATGTTGGATTTAGAGTTCCAAATTCATCTATCTATATATGAGAGAACAGAGTGAAACCTAAATATAAAAACGGCTACTGTAGACGAACGCTTCAACCTAGAAGAACAAAAATTGGTGAGCCAAGTGGGATTTTTGTACTGATCATTAGCAACAAGTATCATCAAGATTGGGTGAAAAAATATTTGCTGGTATTTCAGAAACTCGTTATTTCTTAGAAGCTTGGCAACCCCTCTCAATGAAAGTGCTTTTCCACAGTGTGTGCCTAGTGCTAATTGAAGAGGAAACAATCCATAGAGAGAAAACTGAGAACTCCTTTATTTTGTCAAGTTTCAAAGAGGTACTACAAACCATGTTGGATTTAGAGTTCCAAATTCATCTATCTATACAGGAGAGAACAGAGGGAAACCTAAATATAAAAACTGCTACTGTAGACGAACGCTTCAACCTAGAAGAACAAAACTTGGTGAGCCAAGTGGGATTTGTGTACTGATCATTAGCCACAAGTATCATCAAGATTGGGTGAAAAAATATTTGCTGGTACTTCGGAAACTCGTTATTTCTTAGAAGCTTGGCAACCCCTCTCAATGAAATTGCTTTTCCAGAGTCTGCGCCTAGGGCTACGTGAAGAGGAAACAAACCATAGAGACAAAACTGAGAACTCCTTTATTTTGTCAAGTTTCAAAGAGCTACTACAAACCATGTTGGATTTAGAGTTCCAAATTCATCTATCTATATATGAGAGAACAGAGTGAAACCTAAATATAAAAACTGCTACTGTAGACGAACGCTTCAACTTAGAAGAACAAAATTTGGCGAGCCAAGTGGGAACTGTTTACTGATCATTCCCACCAAGTATCACAAGATTGGGTGAAAAAATATTTGCTGGTATTTTGGAAACTCGTTATTTCTTAGAAGCTTGGCAACCCATCTCAATGAAAGTGCTTTTCCACAGTCTGTGCCTAGGGCTACTTGAAGAGGAAACAAACCAAAGAGACAAAACTGAGAACTCCTTTATTTTGTCAAGTTTCAAAGAGCTACTACAAACCATGTTGGATTTAAAGTTCCAAATTCATCTATCTATATAGGAGAGAACAGAGAGAAACCTAAATATAAAAACTGCTACTGTAGACGAACGCTTCAAACTAGAAGAACAAAATTTGGTGAGCCAAGTGGGATTTGTGTACTGATCATTACCACCAAGTATCATCAAGATTGGGTGAAAAAAATATTTGCTGGCATTTTGGAAACACGTTATTTCTTAGAAGATTGGCAACCCATCTCAATGAAAGTGCTTCCACAGTCTGTGCCTAGGGCTACTTGAAGAGGAAACAAACCATAGAGACAAAACTGAGAACTCCTTTATTTTGTCAAGTTTCAAAGAGCTACTACAATCCATGTTGGATTTAGAGTTCCAAATTCATCTATCTATATAGGAGAGAACAGAGAGAAACCTAAATATAAAAACTGCTACTGTAGACGAACGCTTCAACCTAGAAGAACACAATTTGGTGAGCCAAGTGGGATTTTTGTACAGATCATTAGCAACCAGTATCATCAAGATTGGGTGAAAAAATATTTGCTGGTACTTCGGAAACTCGTTATTTCTTAGAAGCTTGGCAACCCCTCTCAATGAAAGTGCTTTTCCAGAGTCTGCGCCTAGGGCTACTTGAAGAGGAAACAAACCATAGAGACAAATCTCAGAACTCCTTTATTTTGTGAAGTTTCAAAAAGCTACTACAACCATGTTGGATTTAGAGTTCCAAATTCATCTATCTATATATGAGAGAACAGAGTGAAACCTAAATATAAAAACTGCTACTGTAGATGAACGCTTCAACCTAGAAGAAGAAAATTTGGTGAGCCAAGTGGGATCTGTGTACTGATCATTAGCAACATGTATCATCAAGATTGGGTGAAAAAATATTTGCTGGTATTTCGGAAACTCGTTATTTCTTAGAAGCTTGGCAACCCCTCTCAATGAAAGTGGTTTTCCACAGTCTGTGCCTAGGGCTACTTGAAGAGGAAACAAACCATAGAGACAAAACTCAGAACTCCTTTATTTTGTCAAGTTTCAAAGAGCTACTACAAACCATGTTGTATTTAGAGTTCCAAATTCATCTATCTATATATGAGAGAACAGAGTGAAAACTAAATATAAAAACTGCTACTGTAGACGAACGCTTCAACCTAGAAGAACAAAATTTGGTGAGCCAATTGGGATTTGTGTACTGATCATTACCACCAAGTATCATCAAGATTGGGTGAAAAAATATTTGCTGGTATTTCGGAAACTTGTAATTTCTTAGAAGCTTGGCTAACTCTCTCAATGAAAGTGCTTTTCCACAGTCTGTGCCGAGGGCTACTTGAAGAGGAAACAAACCAAAGAGACAAAACTGAGAACTCCTTTATTTTGGCAAGTTTCAAAGAGCTACTACAAACCATGTTGGATGTAGAGTTCCAAATTCATATATCTATATAGGAGAGAACAGAGGGAAACCTAAATATAAAAAGTGCTACTGTAGGCGAACGCTTCAACCTAGCAGAACACAAATTGGTGAGCCAAGTGGGATTTGTGTACTGATCATTAGCAACAAGTATCATCAAGATTGGGTGAAAAAATATTTGCTGGTATTTCAGAAACTCGTTATTTCTTAGAAGCTTGGCAAGCCATCTCAATGAAAGTGCTTTTCCACAGTGTGTGCCTAGTGCTAATTGAAGAGGAAACAATCCATAGAGACAAAACTGAAAACTCCTTTATTTTGTCAAGTTTCAAAGAGCTACTACAAACCATGTTGGATTTAGAGTTCCAAATTCATCTATCTACACAGGAGAGAACAGAGGGAATCCTAAAAACAAAAACTACTACTGTAGACGAACGCTTCAACCTAGAAGAACAAAATTTGGTGAGCCAAGTGGGATTTGTGTACTGATCATTAGCAACAAGTATCATCAAGATTGGGTGAAAAAATATTTGCTGGTACTTCGGAAACTCGTTATTTCTTAGAAGCTTGGCAACCCCTCTCAATGAAAGTGCTTTTCCACAGTCTGCGCCCAGGGCTACTTGAAGAGGAAACAACCATAGAGACAAAACTCAGAACTCCTTTATTTTGTCAAGTTTCAAAGAGCTACTACAAACCATGTTGGATTTAGAGTTCCAAATTCATCTATCTATATATGAGAGAACAGAGTGAAACCTAAATATAAAAACGGCTACTGTAGACGAACGCTTCAACCTAGAAGAACAAAATTTGGTGAGCCAAGTGGGATCTCTGTACTGATCATTACCACCAAGTATCACAAAGATTGGGTGAAAAAATATTTGCTGGTATTTCGGAAACTCGTTATTTCTTAGAAGCTTGGCAACCCCTCTCAATGAAAGTGGTTTTCCACAGTCTGTGCCTAGGGCTACTTGAAGAGGAAACAAACCATAGAGAAAAATCTCAGTACTCCTTTATTTTGTCAAGTTTCAAAGAGCTACTACAAACCATGTTGGATTTAGAGTTCCAAATTCATCTATCTATATATGAGAGAACAGTGGGAAACCTAAATATAAAAACTGCTACTGTAGACGAACGCTTCAAGCTAGAAGAACAAAATTTGGTGAGCCAAGTGGGATTTGTGTACTGATCATTAGCAACAAGTATCATCAAGATTGGGTGAAAAAATATTTGCTGGTACTTCGGAATCCCGTTATTTCTTAGAAGCTTGGCAACCCCTCTCAATGAAAGTGCTTTTCCACAGTCTGCGCCTAGGGCTACTTGAAGAGGAAACAACCATAGAGACAAAACTCAGAACTCCTTTATTTTGTCAAGTTTCAAAGAGCTACTACAAACCATGTTGGATTTAGAGTTCCAAATTCATCTATCTATATATGAGAGAACAGAGTGAAACCTAAATATAAAAACGGCTACTGTAGACGAACGCTTCAACCTAGAAGAATAAAATTTGGTGAGCCAAGTGGGATCTGTGTACTGATCATTACCACCAAGTATCATCAAGATAGGGTGAAAAAATATTTGCTGATATTTCGGAAAGTCGTTATTTCTTAGAAGCTTGGCAACCCCACTCAATGAAAGTGGTTTTCCACAGGCTGTGCCTAGGGCTACTTGAAGAGGAAACAAACCATAGAAACAAAACTCAGAACTCTTTATTTTGTCAAGTTTCAAAGAGCTACTACAAACCATGTTGGATTTAGAGTTCCAAATTCATCTATCTATATATGAGAGAACAGAGTGAAACCTAAATACAAAAACTGCTACTGTAGACGAACGCTTTAACCTAGAAGAACAAAATTTGGTGTACCAAGTGGGATCTGTGTACTGATCATTCCCACCAAGTATCATCAAGATTGGGTGAAAAAATATTTGCTGGTATTTCGGAAACTCGTTATTTCTTAGAAGCTTGGCAACCCCTCTCATGAAAGTGCTTTTCCACAGTCTGTGCCTAGGGCTACTTGAAGAGGAAACAAACCATAGAGACAAAACTGAGAACTCCTTTATTTTGTCAAGTTTCAAAGAGCTACTACTATCCATGTTGGAGTTAGAGTTCCAAATTCATCTATCTATATATGAGAGAACAGAGTGAAAACTAAATATAAAAACTGCTACTGTAGACGAACGCTTCAACCTAGAAGAACAAAATTTGGTGAGCCAATTGGGATTTGTGTACTGATCATTACCACCAAGTATCATCAAGATTGGGTGAAAAAATATTTGTTGGTATTTCGGAAACTTGTAATTTCTTAGAAGCTTGGCTAACTCTCTCAATGAAAGTGCTTTTCCACAGTCTGTGCCTAGGGCTACTTGAAGAGGAAACAAACCAAAGAGACAAAACTGAGAACTCCTTTATTTTGGCAAGTTTCAAAGAGCTACTACAAACCATGTTGGATGTAGAGTTCCAAATTCATATATCTATATAGGAGAGAACAGAGGGAAACCTAAATATAAAAAGTGCTACTGTAGGCGAACGCTTCAACCTAGCAGAACACAAATTGGTGAGCCAAGTGGGATTTGTGTACTGATCATTAGCAACAAGTATCATCAAGATTGGGTGAAAAAATATTTGCTGGTATTTCAGAAACTCGTTATTTCTTAGAAGCTTGGCAAGCCATCTCAATGAAAGTGCTTTTCCACAGTGTGTGCCTAGTGCTAATTGAAGAGGAAACAATCCATAGAGACAAAACTGAAAACTCCTTTATTTTGTCAAGTTTCAAAGAGCTACTACAAACCATGTTGGATTTAGAGTTCCAAATTCATCTATCTACACAGGAGAGAACAGAGGGAATCCTAAATACAAAAACTGCTACTGTAGACGAACGCTTCAACCTAGAAGAACAAAATTTGGTGAGCCAAGTGGGATTTGTGTACTGATCATTAGCAACAAGTATCATCAAGATTGGGTGAAAAAATATTTGCTGGTACTTCGGAAACTCGTTATTTCTTAGAAGCTTGGCAACCCCTCTCAATGAAAGTGCTTTTCCACAGTCTGCGCCCAGGGCTACTTGAAGAGGAAACAACCATAGAGACAAAACTCAGAACTCCTTTATTTTGTCAAGTTTCAAAGAGCTACTACAAACCATGTTGGATTTAGAGTTCCAAATTCATCTATCTATATATGAGAGAACAGAGTGAAACCTAAATATAAAAACGGCTACTGTAGACGAACGCTTCAACCTAGAAGAACAAAATTTGGTGAGCCAAGTGGGATCTCTGTACTGATCATTACCACCAAGTATCACAAAGATTGGGTGAAAAAATATTTGCTGGTATTTCGGAAACTCGTTATTTCTTAGAAGCTTGGCAACCCCTCTCAATGAAAGTGGTTTTCCACAGTCTGTGCCTAGGGCTACTTGAAGAGGAAACAAACCATAGAGAAAAATCTCAGTACTCCTTTATTTTGTCAAGTTTCAAAGAGCTACTACAAACCATGTTGGATTTAGAGTTCCAAATTCATCTATCTATATATGAGAGAACAGTGGGAAACCTAAATATAAAAACTGCTACTGTAGACGAACGCTTAAAGCTAGAAAAACAAAATTTGGTGAGCCAAGTGGGATTTGTGTACTGATCATTAGCAACAAGTATCATCAAGATTGGGTGAAAAAATATTTGCTGGTACTTCGGAATCCCGTTATTTCTTAGAAGCTTGGCAACCCCTCTCAATGAAAGTGCTTTTCCACAGTCTGCGCCTAGGGCTACTTGAAGAGGAAACAACCATAGAGACAAAACTCAGAACTCCTTTATTTTGTCAAGTTTCAAAGAGCTACTACAAACCATGTTGGATTTAGAGTTCCAAATTCATCTATCTATATATGAGAGAACAGAGTGAAACCTAAATATAAAAACGGCTACTGTAGACGAACGCTTCAACCTAGAAGAATAAAATTTGGTGAGCCAAGTGGGATCTGTGTACTGATCATTACCACCAAGTATCATCAAGATAGGGTGAAAAAATATTTGCTGATATTTCGGAAAGTCGTTATTTCTTAGAAGCTTTGCAACCCCACTCAATGAAAGTGGTTTTCCACAGGCTGTGCCTAGGGCTACTTGAAGAGGAAACAAACCATAGAAACAAAACTCAGAACTCTTTATTTTGTCAAGTTTCAAAGAGCTACTACAAACCATGTTGGATTTAGAGTTCCAAATTCATCTATCTATATATGAGAGAACAGAGTGAAACCTAAATACAAAAACTGCTACTGTAGACGAACGCTTCAACCTAGAAGAGCAAAATTTGGTGTACCAAGTGGGATCTGTGTACTGATCATTCCCACCAAGTATCATCAAGATTGGGTGAAAAAATATTTGCTGGTATTTCGGAAACTCGTTATTTCTTAGAAGCTTGGCAACCCCTCTCATGAAAGTGCTTTTCCACAGTCTGTGCCTAGGGCTACTTGAAGAGGAAACAAACCATAGAGACAAAACTGAGAACTCCTTTATTTTGTCAAGTTTCAAAGAGCTACTACAATCCATGTTGGAGTTAGAGTTCCAAATTCATCTATCTATATAGGAGAGAACAGAGAGAAACCTAAATATAAAAACAGCTATTGTAGACGAACGCTTCAACCTAGAAGAACAAAATATGGTGAGCAAAGTGGGATCTGTGTACTGATCATTACCACCAAGTATCATCATGATTGGGTGAAAAAATATTTGCTGGTATTTCGGAAACTCGTTATTTCCTAGAAGCTTGGCAACCCCTCTCAATGAAAGTGCTTTTCCACAGTCTGTGCCTAGGGCTACTTGAAGAGGAAACAAACCATAGAGACAAAACTGAGAACTCCTTTATTTTGTCAAGTTTCAAAGAGCTACTACAAACCATTTTGGATTTAGAGTTCCAAATTCATATATCTATATAGGAGAGAACAGAGGGAAACCTAAATATAAAAACTTCTACTGTAGGCGAACGCTTCAACCTAGAAGAACACAATTTGGTGAGCCAAGTGGGATTTGTGTACTGATCATTAGCAACCAGTATCATCAAGATTGGGTGACAAAATATTTGCTGGTACTTCGGAAACTCGTTATTTCCTAGAAGCTTGGCAACCCCTCTCAATGAAAGTGCTTTTCCAGAGTCTGCGCCTAGGGCTACTTGAAGAGGAAACAAACCATAAAGACAAAACTCAGAACTCCTTTATTTTGTCATGTTTCAAAGAGCTACTACAAACCATGTTGGATTTAGAGTTCCAAATTCATCTATCTATATATGAGAGAACAGAGTGAGACCTAACTATAAAAACGACTAATGTAGACGAACGCTTCAACCTAGAAGAACAAAATTTGGTGAGCCAAGTGGGATCTGTGTACTGATCATTACCACCAAGTATCATCAAGATTGGGTGAAAAATATTTGCTGGTATTTCGGAAATTCCTTATTTCTTAGAAGCTTGGCAACACCGCTCAATGAAAGTGGTTTTCCACAGTCTGTGCCTAGGGCTACTTGAAGAGGAAACAAGCCATAGAGACAAATCTCAGAACTCCTTTATTTTGTCAAGTTTCAAAGAGCTACTACAAACCATGTTGGATTTAGAGTTCCAAATTCATCTATCTATATATGAAAGAACAGAGTGAAACCTAAATATAAAAACTGCTACTGAAGACGAACGCTTCAACCTAGAAGAAGAAAATTTGGTGAGCCATGTGGGATCTGTGTACTGATCATTCCCACCAAGTATCATCAAGATTGGGTGAAAAAATATTTGCTGGTATTTCGGAAACTCGTTATTTCTTAGAAGCTTGGCAACCCTTCTCAATTAAAGTTCTTTTCCACAGTCTTTGCCTAGGCCTCTTGAAGAGGAAACAAACCATATAGACAAAACTCAGAACTCCTTTATTTTGTCAAGTTTCAAAGAGCTACTACAAACCATGTTGGATTTAGAGTTCCAAATTCATCTATCTATATATGAGAGAACAGAGTGAAACCTAAATATAAAAACTGCTACTGTAGACGAACGCTTCAACCTAGAAGAACAAAATTTGGTGAGCCAAGTGGGATCTGTGTACTGATCATTACCACCAAGTATCATCAAGATTGGGTGAAAAAATATTTGCTGGTATTTTGGAAACTCGTTATTTCTTAGAAGCATGGCAACCCATCTCAATGAAAATGCTTTTCCACAGTCTGTGTCTAGGGATACTTGAAGAGGAAACAAACCGTAGAGACAAAACTGAGAACTCCTTTATTTTGTCAAGTTTCAAAGAGCTACTGCAATCCATGTTGGATTTAGAGTTCCAAATTCATCTATCTATATAGGAGAGAACAGAGAGAAATCTAAATATAAAAACTGCTACTGTAGACGAACGCTTCAACCTAGAAGAACAAAATTTGGTGAGCCAATTGGGATTTGTGTACTGATCATTACCACCAAGTATCATCAAGATTGGGTGAAAAAATATTTGCTGGTATTTCGGAAACTTGTAATTTCTTAGAAGCTTGGCTAACTCTCTCAATGAAAGTGCTTTTCCACAGTCTGTGCCTAGGGCTACTTGAAGAGGAAACAAACCAAAGAGACAAAACTGAGAACTCCTTTATTTTGTCAAGTTTCAAAGAGCTACTACAAACCATGTTGGATTTAGAGTTCCAAATTCATCTATCTATACAGGAGAGAACAGAGGGAATCCTAAATATAAAAACTGCTACTGTAGACGAACGCTTCAAGCTAGAAGAAAAAAATTTGGTGAGCCAAGTGGGATTTGTGTACTGATCATTAGCAACAAGTATCATCAAGATTGGGTGAAAAAATATTTGCTGGTACTTCGGAAACTCGTTATTTCTTAGAAGCTTGGCAACCCCTCTCAAAGAAAGTGCTTTTCCACAGTCTGCGCCTAGGGCTACTTGAAGAGGAAACAACCATAGAGACAAAACTCAGAACTCCTTTATTTTGTCAAGTTTCAAAGAGCTACTACAAATCATGTTGGATTTAGAGTTCCAAATTCATCTATCTATATATGAGAGAACAGAGTGAAACCTAAATATAAAAACCGCTACTGTAGACGAACGCTTCAACCTAGAAGAACAAAATTTGGTGAGCCAAGTGGGATCTGTGTACTGATCATTACCACAAAGTATCATCAAGATTGGGTGAAAAAATATTTGCTGGTATTTCGGAAATTCGTTATTTCTTAGAAGCTTTTCAACACCGCTCAATGAAAGTGGTTTTCCACAGTCTCTGCCTAGGGGTACTTGAAGAGGAAACAAGCCAAAGAGAAAAAACTCAGAACTCCTTTATTTTGTCAAGTTTCAAAGAGCTACTACAAACCATGTTGGATTTAGAGTTTTAAATTCATCTATCTATATAAGAGAGAACAGAGTGAAACCTAAATATAAAAACTGCTACTGTAGACGAACGCTTCAACCTAGAAGAACAAAATTTGGTGAGCCAAGTGGGATCTGTGTACTGATCATTACCACCAAGTATCATCAAGATTGGGTGAAAAAATATTTGCTGGTATTTTGGAAACTCGTTATTTCTTAGAAGCTTGGCAACCCCTCAATGAAAGTGCTTTTCCACAGTCTGTGCCTAGGGATACTTGAAGAGGAAACAAACCATAGAGACAAAACTGAGAACTCCTTTATTTTGTCAAGTTTCAAAGAGCTACTGCAATCCATGTTGGATTTAGAGTTCCAAAATCATCTATCTATATAGGAGAGAACAGAGAGAAACCTAAATATAAAAACTGCTACTGTAGACGAACGCTTCAACCTAGAAGAACAAAATTTGGTGAGCCAATTGGGATTTGTGTACTGATCATTACCACCAAGTATCATCAAGATTGGGTGAAAAAATGTTAGCTGGTATTTCGGAAACTTGTAATTTCTTAGAAGCTTGGCTAACTCTCTCAATGAAAGTGCTTTCCGCAGTCTGTGCCTAGGGCTACTTGAAGAGGAAACAAACCAAAGAAACAAAACTGAGAACTCCTTTATTTTGTCAAGTTTCAAAGAGCTACTACAATCCATGTTGGATTTAGAGTTCCAAATTCATATATCTATATAGGAGAGAACAGAGGGAAACCAAAATATAAAAACTGCTACTGTAGGCGAACGCTTCAACCTAGCAGAACACAAATTGGTGAGCCAAGTGGGATTTGTGTACTGATCATTAGCAACAAGTATCATCAAGATTGGGTGAAAAAATATTTGCTGGTATTTCAGAAACTCGTTATTTCTTAGAAGCTTGGCAAGCCATCTCAATGAAAGTGCTTTTCCAAAGTGTGTGCCTAGTGCTAATTGAAGAGGAAACAATCCATAGAGACAAAACTGAGAACTCCTTTATTTTATCAAGTTTCAAAGAGCTACTACAAAGCATGTTGGATTTAGAGTTCCAAATTCATCTATCTATACAGGAGAGAACAGAGGGAATCCTAAATATAAAAACTGCTACTGTAGACGAACGCTTCAAGCTAGAAGAACAAAATTTGGTGAGCCAAGTGGGATTTGTGTACTGATCATTAGAAACAAGTATCATCAAGATTGGGTGAAGAGATATTTGCTGGTACTTCGGAAACTCGTTATTTCTTAGAAGCTTGGCAACCCCTTTCAATGAAAGTGCTTTTCCACAGTCTGCGCCTAGGGCTACTTGAAGAGGAAACAACCATAGAGACAAAACTCAGAACTCCTTTATTTTGTCTAGTTTCAAAGAGCTACTACAAACCATGTTGGATTTAGAGTTCCAAATTCATCTATCTATATATGAGAGAACAGAGTGAAACCTAAATATAAAAACGGCTACTGTAGACGAACGCTTCAACCTAGAAGAACAAAATTTGGTGAGCCAAGTGGGATCTGTGTACTGATCATTACCACCAGGTATCATCAAGATTGGGTGAAAAAATATTTGCTGGTATTTTGGAAACTCGTTATTTCTTAGAAGCTTGGCAACCCCTCAATGAAAGTGCTTTTCCACAGTCTGTGCCTAGGGATACTTGAAGAGGAAACAAACCATAGAGACAAAACTGAGAACTCCTTTATTTTGTCAAGTTTCAAAGAGCTACTGCAATCCATGTTGGATTTAGAGTTCCAAAATCATCTATCTATATAGGAGAGAACAGAGAGAAACCTAAATATAAAAACTGCTACTGTAGACGAACGCTTCAACCTAGAAGAACAAAATTTGGTAAGCCAATTGGGATTTGTGTACTGATCATTACCACCAAGTATCATCAAGATTGGGTGAAAAAATATTAGCTGGTATTTCGGAAACTTGTAATTTCTTAGAAGCTTGGCTAACTCTCTCAATGAAAGTGCTTTCCGCAGTCTGTGCCTAGGGCTACTTGAAGAGGAAACAAACCAAAGAAACAAAACTGAGAACTCCTTTATTTTGTCAAGTTTCAAAGAGCTACTACAAACCATGTTGGATTTAGAGTTCCAAATTCATATATCTATATAGGAGAGAACAGAGGGAAACCAAAATATAAAAACTGCTACTGTAGGCGAACGCTTCAACCTAGCAGAACACAAATTGGTGAGCCAAGTGGGATTTGTGTACTGATCATTAGCAACAAGTATCATCAAGATTGGGTGAAAAAATATTTGCTGGTATTTCAGAAACTCGTTATTTCTTAGAAGCTTGGCAAGCCATCTCAATGAAAGTGTGTGCCTAGTGCTAATTGAAGAGGAAACAATCCATAGAGACAAAACTGAGAACTCCTTTATTTTGTCAAGTTTCAAAGAGCTACTACAAAGCATGTTGGATTTAGAGTTCCAAATTCATCTATCTATACAGGAGAGAACAGAGGGAATCCTAAATATAAAAACTGCTACTGTAGACGAACGCTTCAAGCTAGAAGAACAAAATTTGGTGAGCCAAGTGGGATTTGTGTACTGATCATTAGCAACAAGTATCATCAAGATTGGGTGAAGAAATATTTGCTGGTACTTCGGAAACTCGTTATTTCTTAGAAGCTTGGCAACCCCTTTCAATGAAAGTGCTTTTCCACAGTCTGCGCCTAGGGCTACTTGAAGAGGAAACAACCATAGAGACAAAACTCAGAACTCCTTTATTTTGTCTAGTTTCAAAGAGCTACTACAAACCATGTTGGATTTAGAGTTCCAAATTCATCTATCTATATATGAGAGAACAGAGTGAAACCTAAATATAAAAACGGCTACTGTAGACGAACGCTTCAACCTAGAAGAACAAAATTTGGTGAGCCAAGTGGGATCTGTGTACTGATCATTACCACCAGGTATCATCAAGATTGGGTGAAAAAATATTTGCTGGTATTTCGGAAACTCGTTATTTCTTAGAAGCTTGGCAACCCCTCTCAATGAAAGTGGTTTTCCACAGTCTGTGCCTAGGGCTACTTGAAGAGGAAACAAACCATAGAGACAAATCTCAGAACTCCTTTATATTGTCAAGTTTCAAAGAGCTACTACAAACCATGTTGGATTTAGAGTTCCAAATTCATCTATCTATATATGAGAGAACAGAGGGAAACCTAAATATAAAAACTGCTACTGTAGACGAACGCTTCAACCTAGAAGAACAAAATTTGGTGAGCCAAGTGGGATTTGTGTACTGATCATTCCCACCAAGTATCATCAAGATTGGGTGAAAAAATATTTGCTGGTACTTCGGAATCTCGTTATTTCTTAGAAGCTTGGCAACCCCTCTCAATGAAAGTGCTTTTCCACAGTCTGCGCCTAGGGCTACTTGAAGAGGAAACAACCATAGAGACAAAACTCAGAACTCCTTTATTTTGTCAAGTTTCAAAGAGCTACTACAAACCATGTTGGATTTAGAGTTCCAAATTCATCTATCTATATATGAGAGAACAGAGTGAAACCTAAATATAAAAACGGCTACTGTAGACGAACGCTTCAACCTAGAAGAATAAAATTTGGTGAGCCAAGTGGGTACTGTGTACTGATCATTACCACCAAGTATCATCAAGATTGGGTGAA
Source organism: Callospermophilus lateralis (assembly GCF_048772815.1). Lineage (NCBI taxonomy): Eukaryota > Metazoa > Chordata > Mammalia > Rodentia > Sciuridae > Callospermophilus > Callospermophilus lateralis. The sequence goes on from NW_027511640.1 coordinate 14,425, forward strand.
AAAATATTTGCTGATATTTCGGAAACTCGTTATTTCTTAGAAGCTTGGCAACCCCACTGAATGAAAGTGGTTTTCCACAGTCTGTGCCTAGGGCTACTTGAAGAGGAAACAAACCATAGAAACAAAACTCAGAACTCTTTATTTTGTCAAGTTTCAAAGAGCTACTACAAACCATGTTGGATTTAGAGTTCCAAATTCATCTATCTATATAGGAGATAACAGAGTGAAACCTAAATACAAAAACTGCTACTGTAGACGAACCATGCAACCTAGAAGAACAAAATTTGGTGTACCAAGAGGGATCTGTGTACTGATCATTCCCACCAAGTATCATCAAGATTGGGTGAAAAAATATTTGCTGGTATTTCGGAAACTCGTTATTTCTTAGAAGCTAGGCAACCCCTCTCATGAAAGTGCTTTTCCACAGTCTGTGCCTAGGGCTACTTGAAGAGGAAACAAACCATGGAGACAAAACTGAGAACTCCTTTATTTTGTCAAGTTTCAAAGAGCTACTACAATCCATGTTGGATTTAGAGTTCCAAATTCATCTATCTATATAGGAGAGAACAGAGAGAAACCTAAATATAAAAACTGCTACTGAGGACGAACGCTTCAACCTAGAAGAACAAAATTTGGTGAGCCTAGTGGGATCTGTGTACTGATCATTACCACCAAGTATCATCAAGATTGGGTGAAAAAATATTTGCTGGTATTTCGGAAACTTGTAATTTCTTAGAAGCTTGGCAAACTCTCTCAATGAAAGTGCTTTTCCACAGTCTGTGTCTAGGGCTACTTGAAGAGGAAACAAACCATAGAGACAAAACTGAGAACTAATTTATTTTGTCAAGTTTCAAAGAGCTACTACAAACCATTTTGGATTTAGAGTTCCAAATTCATATATCTATATAGGAGAGAACAGAGGGAAACCTAAATATAAAAACTTCTACTGTAGGCGAACGCTTCAACCTAGAAGAACACAATTTGGTGAGCCAAGTGGGATTTGTGTACTGATCATTAGCAACCAGCATCATCAAGATTGGGTGACAAAATATTTGCTGGTACTTCGGAAACTCGTTATTTCTTAGAAGCTTGGCCACCCCTCTCAATGAAAGTGGTTTTCCACAGTCTGTGCCTAGGGCTACATGAAGAGGAAACAAACCATAGAAACAAAACTCAGAACTCTTTATTTTGTCATGTTTCAAAGAGCTACTACAAACCATGTTGGATTTAGAGTTCCAAATTCATCTATCTATATAGGAGAGAACAGAGGGAAACCTAAATATAAAAAGTGCTACTGTAGGCGAACGCTTCAACCTAGCAGAACACAAATTGGTAAGCCAAGTGGGATTTGTGTACTGATCATTAGCAACAAGTATCATCAAGATTGGGTGAAAAAATATTTGCTGGTATTTCAGAAACTCGTTATTTCTTAGAAGCTTGGCAAGCCATCTCAATGAAAGTGCTTTTCCACAGAGTGTGCCTAGTGCTAATTGAAGAGGAAACAATCCATAGAGACAAAACTGAGAACTCCTTTATTTTGTCAAGTTTCAAAGAGCTACTACAATCCATGTTGGAGTTAGAGTTCCAAATTCATCTATCTATATAGGAGAGAACAGAGAGAAACCTAAATATAAAAACTGCTACTGTAGACGAACGCTTCAACCTAGAAGAACAAAATATGGTGAGCAAAGTGGGATCTGTGTACTGATCATTACCACCAAGTATCATCATGATTGGGTGAAAAAATATTTGCTGGTATTTCGGAAACTCGTTATTTCCTAGAAGCTTGGCAACCCCTCTCAATGAAAGTGCTTTTCCAGAGTCTGCGCCTAGGGCTACTTGAAGATGAAACAAACCATAAAGACAAAACTCAGAACTCCTTTATTTTGTCAAGTTTCAAAGAGCTACTACAAACCATGTTGGATTTAGAGTTCCAAATTCATCTATCTATATATGAGAGAACAGAGTGAAACCTAACTATAAAAACGACTACTGTAGACGAACGCTTCAACCTAGAAGAACAAAATTTGGTGAGCCAAGTGGGATCTGTGTACTGATCATTACCACCAAGTATCATCAAGATTGGGTGAAAAATATTTGCTGGTATTTCGGAAATTCGTTATTTCTTAGAAGCTTGGAAACACCGCTCAATGAAAGTGGTTTTCCACAGTCTGTGCCTAGGGCTACTTGAAGAGAAACAAGCCATAGAGACAAATCTCAGAACTCCTTTATTTTGTCAAGTTTCAAAGAGCTACTACAAACCATGTTGGATTTAGAGTTCCAAATTCATCTATCTATATATGAGAGAACAGAGTGAAACCTAAATATAAAAACTGCTACTGTAGACGAACGCTTCAACCTAGAAGAACAAAATTTGGTGAGCCAAGTGGGAACTGTTTACTGATCATTCCCACCAAGTATCATCAAGATTGGGTGAAAAAATATTTGCTGGTATTTCGGAAACTCGTTATTTCTTAGAAGCTTGGCAACCCATCTAAATGAAAGTGCTTTTCCACAATCTGTGCTTAGGGCTACTTGAAGAGGAAACAAACCATAGAGACAAAACTGAGAACTCCTTTGTTTTGTCAAGTTTCAAAGAGCTACTACAATCCATGTTGGATTTAAAGTTCCAAATTCATCTATCTATATAGGAGAGAACAGAGAGAAACCTAAATATAAAAACTGCTACTGTAGACGAACGCTTCAACCTAGAAGAACAAAATTTGGTGAGCCAAGTGGGATTTGTGTAATGATCATTACCACCAAGTATCATCAAGATTGGGTGAAAAAAATATTTGCTGGTATTTTGGAAACACGTTATTTCTTAGAAGCTTGGCAACCCATCTCAATGAAAGTGCTTCCACAGTCTGTGCCTAGGGCTACTTGAAGAGGAAACAAACCATAGAGACAAAACTGAGAACTCCTTTATTTTGTCAAGTTTCAAAGAGCTACTACAATCCATGTTGGATTTAGAGTTCCAAATTCATCTATCTATATAGGAGAGAACAGAGAGAAACCTAAATATAAAAACTGCTACTATAGACGAACGCTTAAACATAGAAGAACACAATTTGGTGAGCCAAGTGGGATTTGTGTACAGATCATTAGCAACCAGTATCATCAATATTGGGTGAAAAAATATTTGCTGGTACTTCGGAAACTCGTTATTTCTTAGAAGCTTGGCAACCCCTCTCAATGAAAATGCTTTTCCAGAGTCTGCGCCTAGGGCTACTTGAAGAGGAAACAAACCATAGAGACAAAACTCAGAATTCCTTTATTTTGTCAAGTTTCAAAGAGCTACTACAAACCATGTTGGATTTAGAGTCCAAATTCATCTATCTATATATGAGAGAACAGAGTGAATCCTAAATATAAAAACGACAACTGTAGACTAACGCTTCAACCTAGAAGAACAAAATTTGGTGAGCCAAGTGGGATCTGTGTACTGATCATTATCACCAAGTATCATCAAGATTGGGTGAAAAAATATTTGCTGGTATTTCGGAAACTCGTTATTTCTTAGAAGCTTGGCAACACCTCTCAATGGAAGTGCTTTTCCACAGTCTGTGCCTAGGGATACTTGAAGAGGAAACAAACCATAGAGACAAAACTGAGAACTCCTTTATTTTGTCAAGTTTCAAAGAACTACTACAACCATGTTGGATTTAGAGTTCCAAATTCATCTATCTATATATGAGAGAACAGAGTGAAACCTAAATATATAAACTGCTACTGAAGACGAACGCTTCAACCTAGAAGAAGAAAATTTGGTGAGCCATGTGGGATCTGTGTACTGATCATTAGCAACATGTATCATCAAGATTGGGTGAAAAAATATTTGCTGGTATTTCGGAAACTCGTTATTTCTTAGAAGCTTGGCAACCCTTCTCAATTAAAGTTCTTTTTCACAGTCTTTGCCTAGGCCTCTTGAAGAGGAAACAAACCATATAGACAAAACTCAGAACTCCTTTATTTTGTCAAGTTTCAAAGAGCTACTACAAACCATGTTGGATTTAGAGTTCCAAATTCATCTATCTATATATGAGAGAACAGAGTGAAACCTAAATATAAAAACTGCTACTGTAGACGAACGCTTCAACCTAGAAGAACAAAATTTGGTGAGCCAAGTGGGATCTGTGTACTGATCATTACCACAAAGTATCATCAAGATTGGGTGAAAAAATATTTGCTGGTATTTTGGAAACTCGTTATTTCTTAGAAGCATGGCAACCCATCTCAATGAAAGTGCTTTTCCACAGTCTGTGTCTAGGGATACTTGAAGAGGAAACAAACCATAGAGACAAAACGGAGAACTCCTTTATTTTGTCAAGTTTCAAAGAGCTACTGCAATCCATGTTGGATTTAGAGTTCCAAATTCATCTATCTATATAGGAGAGAACAGAGAGAAACCTAAATATAAAAACTGCTACTGTAGACGAACGCTTCAACCTAGAAGAACAAAATTTGGTGAGCCAATTGGGATTTGTGTACTGATCATTACCACCAAGTATCATCAAGATTGGGTGAAAAAATATTTGCTGGTATTTCGGAAACTTGTAATTTCTTAGAAGCTTGGCTAACTCTCTCAATGAAAGTGCTTTTCCACAGTCTGTGCCTAGGGCTACTTGAAGAGGAAACAAACCAAAGAGACAAAACTGAGAACTCCTTTATTTTGTCAAGTTTCAAAGAGCTACTACAAACCATGTTGGATTTAGAGTTCCAAATTCATCTATCTATACAGGAGAGAACAGAGGGAATCCTAAATATAAAAACTGCTACTGTAGATGAACGCTTCAAGCTAGAAGAACAAAATTTGGTGAGCCAAGTGCTATTTGTGTACTGATCATTACCACCAAGTATCATCAAGATTGGGTGAAAAAATATTTGCTGGTACTTCGGAAACTCGTTATTTCTTAGAAGCTTGGCAACCCCTCTCAAAGAAAGTGCTTTTCCACAGTCTGCGCCTAGGGCTACTTGAAGAGGAAACAACCATAGAGACAAAACTCAGAACTCCTTTATTTTGTCAAGTTTCAAAGAGCTACTACAAACCATGTTGGATTTAGAGTTCCAAATTCATCTATCTATATATGAGAGAACAGAGTGAAACCTAAATATAAAAACTGCTACTGTAGACGAACGCTTCAACCTAGAAGAACATAATTTGGTGAGTCAAGTGGGATCTGTGTACTGATCATTACCACAAAGTATCATCAAGATTGGGTGAAAAAATATTTGCTGGTATTTCGGAAACTCGTTATTTCTTAGAAGCTTTTCAACACCGCTCAATAAAAGTGGTTTTCCACAGTCTCTGCCTAGGGCTACTTGAAGAGGAAACAAGTCAAAGAGACAAAACTCAGAACTCCTTTATTTTGTCAAGTTTCAAAGAGCTACTACAAACCATGTTGGATTTAGAGTTTTAAATTCATCTATCTATATAAGAGAGAACAGAGTGAAACCTAAATATAAAAACTGCTACTGTAGACGAACGCTTCAACCTAGAAGAACAAAATTTGGTGAGCCAAGTGGGATCTGTGTACTGAACATTACCACCAAGTATCATCAAGATTGGGTGAAAAAATATTTGCTGGTATTTTGGAAACTCGTTATTTCTTAGAAGCTTGGCAACCCCTCAATGAAAGTGCTTTTCCACAGTCTGTGCCTAGGGATACTTGAAGAGGAAACAAACCATAGAGACAAAACTGAGAACTCCTTTATTTTGTCAAGTTTCAAAGAGCTACTGCAATCCATGTTGGATTTAGAGTTCCAAATTCCTCTATCTATATAGGAGAGAACAGAGAGAAACCTAAATATAAAAACTGCTACTGTAGACGAACGCTTCAACCTAGAAGAACAAAATTTGGTGAGCCAATTGGGATTTGTATACTGATCATTACCACCAAGTATCATCAAGATTGGGTGAAAAAATATTAGCTGGTATTTCGGAAACTTGTAATTTCTTAGAAGCTTGGCTAACTCTCTCAATGAAATTGCTTTCCGCAGTCTGTGCCTAGGGCTACTTGAAGAGGAAACAAACCAAAGAAACAAAACTGAGAACTCCTTTATTTTGTCAAGTTTCAAAGAGCTACTACAAACCATGTTGGATTTAGAGTTCCAAATTCATATATCTATATAGGAGAGAACAGAGGGAAACCAAAATATAAAAACTGCTACTGTAGGCGAACGCTTCAACCTAGCAGAACACAAATTGGTGAGCCAAGTGGGATTTGTGTACTGATCATTAGCAACAAGTATCATCAAGATTGGGTGAAAAAATATTTGCTGGTATTTCAGAAACTCGTTATTTCTTAGAAGCTTGGCAAGCCATCTCAATGAAAGTGCTTTTCCAAAGTGTGTGCCTAGTGCTAATTGAAGAGGAAACAATCCATAGAGACAAAACTGAGAACTCCTTTATTTTGTCAAGTTTCAAAGAGCTACTACAAAGCATGTTGGATTTAGAGTTCCAAATTCATCTATCTATACAGGAGAGAACAGAGGGAATCCTAAATATAAAAACTGCTACTGTAGACGAACGCTTCAAGCTAGAAGAACAAAATTTGGTGAGCCAAGTGGGATTTGTGTACTGATCATTAGCAACAAGTATCATCAAGATTGGGTGAAGAAATATTTGCTGGTACTTCGGAAACTCGTTATTTCTTAGAAGCTTGGCAACCCCTTTCAATGAAAGTGCTTTTCCACAGTCTGCGCCTAGGGCTACTTGAAGAGGAAACAACCATAGAGACAAAACTCAGAACTCCTTTATTTTGTCTAGTTTCAAAGAGCTACTACAAACCATGTTGGATTTAGAGTTCCAAATTCATCTATCTATATATGAGAGAACAGAGTGAAACCTAAATATAAAAACGGCTACTGTAGACGAACGCTTCAACCTAGAAGAACAAAATTTGGTGAGCCAAGTGGGATCTGTGTACTGATCATTACCACCAGGTATCATCAAGATTGGGTGAAAAAATATTTGCTGGTATTTTGGAAACTCGTTATTTCTTAGAAGCTTGGCAACCCCTCAATGAAAGTGCTTTTCCACAGTCTGTGCCTAGGGATACTTGAAGAGGAAACAAACCATAGAGACAAAACTGAGAACTCCTTTATTTTGTCAAGTTTCAAAGAGCTAATGCAATCCATGTTGGATTTAGAGTTCGAAAATCATCTATCTATATAGGAGAGAACAGAGAGAAACCTAAATATAAAAACTGCTACTGTAGACGAACGCTTCAACCTAGAAGAACAAAATTTGGTGAGCCAATTGGGATTTGTGTACTGATCATTACCACCAAGTATCATCAAGATTGGGTGAAAAAATATTAGCTGGTATTTCGGAAACTTGTAATTTCTTAGAAGCTTGGCTAACTCTCTCAATGAAAGTGCTTTCCGCAGTCTGTGCCTAGGGCTACTTGAAGAGGAAACAAACCAAAGAAACAAAACTGAGAACTCCTTTATTTTGTCAAGTTTCAAAGAGTTACTACAAACCATGTTGGATTTAGAGTTCCAAATTCATATATCTATATAGGAGAGAACAGAGGGAAACCAAAATATAAAAACTGCTACTGTAGGCGAACGCTTCAACCTAGCAGAACACAAATTGGTGAGCCAAGTGGGATTTGTGTACTGATCATTAGCAACAAGTATCATCAAGATTGGGTGAAAAAATATTTGCTGGTATTTCAGAAACTCGTTATTTCTTAGAAGATTGGCAAGCCATCTCAATGAAAGTGCTTTTCCAAAGTGTGTGCCTAGTGCTAATTGAAGAGGAAACAATCCATAGAGACAAAACTGAGAACTCCTTTATTTTGTCAAGTTTCAAAGAGCTACTACAAAGCATGTTGGATTTAGAGTTCCAAATTCATCTATCTATACAGGAGAGAACAGAGAGAATCCTAAATATAAAAACTGCTACTGTAGACGAACGCTTCAAGCTAGAAGAACAAAATTTGGTGAGCCAAGTGGGATTTGTGTACTGATCATTACCACCAAGTATCATCAAGATTGGGTGAAAAAATATTTGCTGGTACTTCGGAAACTCGTTATTTCTTAGAAGCTTGGCAACCCCTCTCAAAGAAAGTGCTTTTCCACAGTCTGCGCCTAGGGCTACTTGAAGAGGAAACAACCATAGAGACAAAACTCAGAACTCCTTTATTTTGTCAAGTTTCAAAGAGCTACTACAAACCATGTTGGATTTAGAGTTCCAAATTCATCTATCTATATATGAGAGAACAGAGTGAAACCTAAATATAAAAACTGCTACTGTAGACGAACGCTTCAACCTAGAAGAACAAAATTTGGTGAGCCAAGTGGGATCTGTGTACTGATCATTACCACAAAGTATCATCAAGATTGGGTGAAAAAATATTTGCTGGTATTTCGGAAACTCGTTATTTCTTAGAAGCTTTTCAACACCGCTCAATAAAAGTGGTTTTCCACAGTCTCTGCCTAGGGCTACTTGAAGAGGAAACAAGTCAAAGAGACAAAACTCAGAACTCCTTTATTTTGTCAAGTTTCAAAGAGCTACTACAAACCATGTTGGATTTAGAGTTTTAAATTCATCTATCTATATAAGAGAGAACAGAGTGAAACCTAAATATAAAAACTGCTACTGTAGACGAACGCTTCAACC
>NW_027511641.1:0-23048 GCF_048772815.1 Callospermophilus lateralis
GTTTCCTCTTCAAGTAGACCCTAGGCACAGACTGTGGAAAAGCACTTTCATTGAGAGGGGTTGCCAAGCTTCTAAAAATAAACGAGTTACCGAAATACCAGCAAATATTTTTATCACCCAATCTTGATGATACTTGGTGGTAATGATCAGGACACAAATCCCACGTGGCTCACCAAATTTTGTTCTTCTACGTTGAAGCGTTCGTTTACAGTGATAGTTTTCATATTTAGGTTTCCCTCTGTTCTCTCCTATATAGATAGATGAATTTGGAACTCTAAATCCAACATGGTTTGTAGTAGCTTTTTGAAACTTGAAAAAAAAAGTAGTTCTCAATTTTGTCTCTATGGTTGGTTTCCTCTTCAAGTAGCCCTAGGCAGAGACTGTGGAAAGGCACTTTCATTGAAAGGGTTGCCAAGCTTCCAAGAAATTACGAGTTTTCATAATACCAGCACATATTTTTTCACCCAATCTTGAAGATACGTGGTGGAAATGACAAGTACAAAAATCCCACTTGGCTCACCAAATTTTGTTCTTCTAGGTTGAAGCGTTCGTTTACAGTAGCAGTTTTTGTTTTTAGGTGTCGCTCTGTTCTATCCTATATAGATAGATGAATTTGGACTCTAAATCCAACATGGTTTGTAGTAGCTCTTTGAAAATTGACAAAAACAGTAGTTCTCAGTTTTTTCTCTACGGTTTCTTTCCTTTTCAAGTAGCCCTAAGCAGAGACTGTGGAAAAGCACTTTCATCGAAAGGGGGTGCCAAGCTTCCAAAAAATTACGAGTTTCCAAAATACCAGCAAATATTTTTTCACCAATCTTGATTATACGTGGTGGAATTGACAAGTACACAAATCCTACTTGGCTCACAAATTTTGTTCTTCTAGGTGGAAGGGTTCGTTTACAGCAGCAGTTTTCATATTTAGGTTTCCCTCTGTTCTCTCCTATATAGATAGATGAATTTGGAACTCTAAATCCAACATGGTTTGTAGTAGCTCTTTGAAACTTTACAAAATAAAGTAGTTCTCAGTTTTGCCTCTATGGTTTGTTTCCTCTTCAAGTAGCCCTAGGCACATACTGTGGAAAAGCACTTTAATTGAGAGGGGTTGCCAAGCTTCTAAGACAAAACGAATTTCCGAAATACCAGCAAATATTTTTTCACCCAATCTTCATGATACTTGGTGGTAATGATCAGAACAAAAATCCCACTTGGCTCACCAAATTTTGTTCTTCTAGGTTGAAGGGTTCGTCTACAGTAGCAGTTTTATAATGTAGGTTTCACACTGTTCTCTCTTATATAGATAGATGAATTAGGAACTCTAAATCCAACATGGTTAGTAGTAGCTCTTTGAAGCTTGACAAAATAAAAGAATTGTCAGTTTTGTCCCTACGGTTTGTTTCCTCTTCAAGTAGCCCTAGGCTCAGAATGTGGAAAAGCACTTTCATTGAGAGGGTCTACCAAGGTTCCAAGAAGTTACGAGTTCCCGAATTACCAGGAAATATTTTTTCACCCTATCTTCATGATACCTGGTGGTAATGATGAGAACACAAATCCCACTTGACTCACCAAATTTTGTTCTTCTACTTTGAAGCGTTCTTTACAGTAGCAGTTTATATTTTAGGTTTCCCTCTGTTCTCTCCTATATAGATAGATGAATTTGGAACTCTAAATCCAACATGGTTTGTAGTAGCTCTTTGAAACTTGACAAAATAAGTATGTCTCAGTTTTGTCTCTGTCCCTTGTTTCCTCTTCAAGTAGCCCTAGGCACAGACTGTGGAAAAGCACTTTCATTGAAAGGGGTTGCCAAGTTTCCAAAAATAACGAGTTTCCGAAATACTTGCAAATATTTTTTCACCCAATCTTGATGATACTTGGTGGTAATGATCGGTACACAAATCCCACTTGGCTCACCAAATTTTGTTCTTCTAAGTTTAAGCGTTCGTCTACAGTAGGAGTTTTTATATTTAGGTTTCTCTCTGTTCTCTCCTATATAGATAGATGAATTTGGAACTCTAAATCCAACATGGTTTGTAGTAGCTCTTTGAAACTTTACAAAATAAAGGAGTTCTCAGTTTTGTCTCTATGATTTGTTTCCTCTTTAAGTAGCCCTAAGCAGAGACTGTGTAAAAGCCCTATCATTGAAAGTGGTTGCAAGCTTCCAAGAAATTACGAGTTTCCGAAATCCCAGCAAATATTTTTTCACACAACCTTGATGATACGTGGTGGTAATGACAAGTACACAAATCTCACTTGGCTCACCAAATTTTGTTCTTCTAGGTAGAAGCGTTGTTTACAGTAGCAGTTCTTTTTTTTTTTTTTTTTTTTAGGTTTCACTCTGTTCTCTCCTATATAGATAGATGAATTTGGAACTATAAATCGAACATGGTTTGTAGTAGCTCTTTGAAACTTGACAAAATAAAGGAGTTCTCAGTTTTGTCTCTATGGTTTGTTTCCTCTTCAAGTAGCCCTAGGCACAGACTGTGGAAAAGCACTTTCATTGAGAGGGGTTGCCAAGCTTCTAAAAATAACGAGTTTCCGAAATACCAGCAAATATTTTTTCACCCAATCTTGATGATACTTGGTGGTAATGATCAGGACACAAATCCCACGTGGCTCACCAAATTTTGTTCTTCTACGTTGAAGCGTTCGTTTACAGTGATAGTTTTCATATTTAGGTTTCCCTCTGTTCTCTCCTATATAGATAGATGAATTTGGAACTCTAAATCCAACATGGTTTGTAGTAGCTTTTTGAAACTTGAAAAAAAAAGTAGTTCTCAATTTTGTCTCTACGGTTTGTTTCCTCTTCAAGTAGCCCTAGGCAGAGACTGTGGAAAGGCACTTTCATTGAAAGGGGTTGCCAAGCTTCCAAGAAATTACGAGTTTTCATAATACCAGCACATATTTTTTCACCCAATCTTGAAGATACGTGGTGGAAATGACAAGTACAAAAATCCCACTTGGCTCACCAAATTTTGTTCTTCTAGGTTGAAGCGTTCGTTTACAGTAGCAGTTTTTGTTTTTAGGTGTCGCTCTGTTCTATCCTATATAGATAGATGAATTTGGAACTCTAAATCCAACATGGTTTGTAGTAGCTCTTTGAAAATTGACAAAAACAGTAGTTCTCAGTTTTTTCTCTACGGTTTCTTTCCTTTACAAGTAGCCCTAAGCAGAGACTGTGGAAAAGCACTTTCATCGAAAGGGGGTGCCAAGCTTCCAAAAAATTACGAGTTTCCAAAATACCAGCAAATATTTTTTCACCAATTTTGATTATACGTGGTGGAATTGAGAAGTACACAAATCCTACTTGGCTCACAAATTTTGTTCTTCTAGGTGGAAGGGTTCGTTTACAGCAGCAGTTTTCATATTTAGGTTTCCCTCTGTTGTCTCCTATATAGATAGATGAATTTGGAACTCTAAATCCAACATGGTTTGTAGTAGCTCTTTGAAACTTTACAAAATAAAGTAGTTCTCAGTTTTGCCTCTATGGTTTGTTTCCTCTTCAAGTAGCCCTAGGCACATACTGTGGAAAAGCACTTTAATTGAGAGGGGTTGCCAAGCTTCAAAGAAATAACGAATTTCCGAAATACCAGCAAATATTTTTTCACCCAATCTTCATGATACTTGGTGGTAATGATCAGAACAAAAATCCCACTTGGCTCACCAAATTTTGTTCTTCTAGGTTGAAGGGTTCGTCTAAGTAGCAGTTTTTATATGTAGGTTTCACACTGTTCTCTCTTATATAGATAGATGAATTAGGAACTCTAAATCCAACATGGTTAGTAGTAGCTCTTTGAAGCTTGACAAAATAAAAGAATTGTCAGTTTTGTCCCTACGGTTTGTTTCCTCTTCAAGTAGCCCTAGGCACAGAATGTGGAAAAGCACTTTCATTGAGAGGGTCTACCAAGCTTCCAAGAAGTTACGAGTTCCCGAATTACCAGGAAATATTTTTTCACCCTATCTTCATGATACCTGGTGGTAATGATGAGAACACAAATCCCACTTGACTCACCAAATTTTGTTCTTCTACTTTGAAGCGTTCTTTACAGTAGCAGTTTATATTTTAGGTTTCCCTCTGTTCTCTCCTATATAGATAGATGAATTTGGAACTCTAAATCCAAATTGGTTTGTAGTAGCTCTTTGAAACTTGACAAAAAAAGTATGTCTCAGTTTTGTCTCTGTCCCTTGTTTCCTCTTCAAGTAGCCCTAGGCACAGACTGTGGAAAAGCACTTTCATTGAAAGGGGTTGCCAAGTTTCCAAAAATAACGAGTTTCCGAAATACTTGCAAATATTTTTTCACCCAATCTTGATGATACTTGGTGGTAATGATCGGTACACAAATCCCACTTGGCTCACCAAATTTTGTTCTTCTAAGTTTAAGCGTTCGTCTACAGTAGGAGTGTTTATATTTAGGTTTCTCTCTGTTCTCTCCTATATAGATAGATGAATTTGGAACTCTAAATCCAACATGGTTTGTAGTAGCTCTTTGAAACTTTACAAAATAAAGGAGTTCTCAGTTTTGTCTCTATGATTTGTTTCCTCTTTAAGTAGCCCTAAGCAGAGACTGTGTAAAAGCCCTATCATTGAAAGTGGTTGCAAGCTTCCAAGAAATTACGAGTTTCCGAAATCCCAGCAAATATTTTTTCACACAACCTTGATGATACGTGGTGGTAATGACAAGTACACAAATCTCACTTGGCTCACCAAATTTTGTTCTTCTAGGTAGAAGCGTTGTTTACAGTAGCAGTTCTTTTTTTTTTTTTTTTTTTTTAGGTTTCACTCTGTTCTCTCCTATATAGATAGATGAATTTGGAACTATAAATCGAACATGGTTTGTAGTAGCTCTTTGAAACTTGACAAAATAAAGGAGTTCTCAGTTTTGTCTCTATGGTTTGTTTCCTCTTCAAGTAGCCCTAGGCACAGACTGTGGAAAAGCACTTTCATTGAGAGGGGTTGCCAAGCTTCTAAAAATAACGAGTTTCCGAAATACCAGCAAATATTTTTTCACCCAATCTTGATGATACTTGGTGGTAATGATCAGGACACAAATCCCACGTGGCTCACCAAATTTTGTTCTTCTACGTTGAAGCGTTCGTTTACAGTGATAGTTTTCATATTTAGGTTTCCCTCTGTTCTCTCCTATATAGATAGATGAATTTGGAACTCTAAATCCAACATGGTTTGTAGTAGCTTTTTGAAACTTGAAAAAAAAAGTAGTTCTCAATTTTGTCTCTATGGTTTGTTTCCTCTTCAAGTAGCCCTAGGCAGAGACTGTGGAAAGGCACTTTCATTGAAAGGGGTTGCCAAGCTTCCAAGAAATTACGAGTTTTCATAATACCAGCACATATTTTTTCACCCAATCTTGAAGATACGTGGTGGAAATGACAAGTACAAAAATCCCACTTGGCTCACCAAATTTTGTTCTTCTAGGTTGAAGCGTTCGTTTACAGTAGCAGTTTTTGTTTTTAGGTGTCGCTCTGTTCTATCCTATATAGATAGATGAATTTGGAACTCTAAATCCAACATGGTTTGTAGTAGCTCTTTGAAAATTGACAAAAACAGTAGTTCTCAGTTTTTTCTCTACGGTTTCTTTCCTTTTCAAGTAGCCCTAAGCAGAGACTGTGGAAAAGCACTTTCATCGAAAGGGGGTGCCAAGCTTCCAAAAAATTACGAGTTTCCAAAATACCAGCAAATATTTTTTCACCAATCTTGATTATACGTGGTGGAATTGACAAGTACACAAATCCTACTTGGCTCACAAATTTTGTTCTTCTAGGTGGAAGGGTTCGTTTACAGCAGCAGTTTTCATATTTAGGTTTCCCTCTGTTCTCTCCTATATAGATAGATGAATTTGGAACTCTAAATCCAACATGGTTTGTAGTAGCTCTTTGAAACTTTACAAAATAAAGTAGTTCTCAGTTTTGCCTCTATGGTTTGTTTCCTCTTCAAGTAGCCCTAGGCACATACTGTGGAAAAGCACTTTAATTGAGAGGGGTTGCCAAGCTTCTAAGAAATAACGAGTTTCCGAAATACCAGCAAATATTTTTTCACCCAATCTTCATGATACTTGGTGGTAATGATCAGAACAAAAATCCCACTTGGCTCACCAAATTTTGTTCTTCTAGGTTGAAGGGTTCGTCTACAGTAGCAGTTTTTATATGTAGGTTTCACACTGTTCTCTCTTATATAGATAGATGAATTAGGAACTCTAAATCCAACATGGTTAGTAGTAGCTCTTTGAAGCTTGACAAAATAAAAGAATTGTCAGTTTTGTCCCTACGGTTTGTTTCCTCTTCAAGTAGCCCTAGGCACAGAATGTGGAAAAGCACTTTCATTGAGAGGGTCTACCAAGCTTCCAAGAAGTTACGAGTTCCCGAATTACCAGCAAATATTTTTTCACCCTATCTTCATGATACCTGGTGGTAATGATGAGAACACAAATCCCACTTGACTCACCAAATTTTGTTCTTCTACTTTGAAGCGTTCTTTACAGTAGCAGTTTATATTTTAGGTTTCCCTCTGTTCTCTCCTAAATAGATAGATGAATTTGGAACTCTAAATCCAACATGGTTTGTAGTAGATCTTTGAAACTTTACAAAATAAAGGAGTTCTCAGTTTTGTCTCTGTCCCTTGTTTCCTCTTCAAGTAGCCCTAGGCACAGACTGTGGAAAAGCACTTTCATTGAAAGGGGTTGCCAAGTTTCCAAAAATAACGAGTTTCCGAAATACTTGCAAATATTTTTTCACCCAATCTTGATGATACTTGGTGGTAATGATCGGTACACAAATCCCACTTGGCTCACCAAATTTTGTTCTTCTAAGTTTAAGCGTTCGTCTACAGTAGGAGTTTTTATATTTAGGTTTCTCTCTGTTCTCTCCTATATAGATAGATGAATTTGGAACTCTAAATCCAACATGGTTTGTAGTAGCTCTTTGAAACTTTACAAAATAAAGGAGTTCTCAGTTTTGTCTCTATGATTTGTTTCCTCTTTAAGTAGCCCTAAGCAGAGACTGTGTAAAAGCCCTATCATTGAAAGTGGTTGCAAGCTTCCAAGAAATTACGAGTTTCCGAAATCCCAGCAAATATTTTTTCACACAACCTTGATGATACGTGGTGGTAATGACAAGTACACAAATCTCACTTGGCTCACCAAATTTTGTTCTTCTAGGTAGAAGCGTTGTTTACAGTAGCAGTACTTTTGTTTTTTTTTATTAGGTTTCACTCTGTTCTCTCCTATATAGATAGATGAATTTGGAACTCTAAATCGAACATGGTTTGTAGTAGCTCTTTGAAACTTGACAAAATAAAGGAGTTCTCAGTTTTGTCTCTATGGTTTGTTTCCTCTTCAAGTAGCCCTAGGCACAGACTGTGGAAAAGCACTTTCATTGAGAGGGGTTGCCAAGCTTCTAAAAAATAACGAGTTTCCGAAATACCAGCAAATATTTTTTCACCCAATCTTGATGATACTTGGTGGTAATGATCAGGACACAAATCCCACTTGGCTCACCAAATTTTGTTCTTCTACGTTGAAGCGTTCGTTTACAGTGATAGTTTTCATATTTAGGTTTCCCTCTGTTCTCTCCTATATAGATAGATGAATTTGGAACTCTAAATCCAACATGGTTTGTAGTAGCTTTTTGAAACTTGAAAAAAAAAGTAGTTCTCAATTTTGTCTCTATGGTTTGTTTCCTCTTCAAGTAGCCCTAGGCAGAGACTGTGGAAAGGCACTTTCATTGAAAGGGGTTGCCAAGCTTCCAAGAAATTACGAGTTTTCATAATACCAGCACATATTTTTTCACCCAATCTTGAAGATACGTGGTGGAAATGACAAGTACAAAAATCCCACTTGGCTCACCAAATTTTGTTCTTCTAGGTTGAAGCGTTCGTTTACAGTAGCAGTTTTTGTTTTTAGGTGTCGCTCTGTTCTATCCTATATAGATAGATGAATTTGGAACTCTAAATCCAACATGGTTTGTAGTAGCTCTTTGAAAATTGACAAAAACAGTAGTTCTCAGTTTTTTCACTACGGTTTCCTTCCTTTTCAAGTAGCCCTAAGCAGAGACTGTGGAAAAGCACTTTCAACGAAAGGGGGTGCCAAGCTTCCAAAAAATTACGAGTTTCCAAAATACCAGCAAATATTTTTTCACCAATCTTGATTATACGTGGTGGAATTGAGAAGTACACAAATCCTACTTGGCTCACAAATTTTGTTCTTCTAGGTGGAAGGGTTCGATTACAGCAGCAGTTTTCATATTTAGGTTTCCCTCTGTTCTCTCCTATATAGATAGATGAATTTGGAATCTAAATCCAACATGGTTTGTAGTAGCTCTTTGAAACTTTACAAAATAAAGTAGTTCTCAGTTTTGCCTCTATGGTTTGTTTCCTCTTCAAGTAGCCCTAGGCACATACTGTGGAAAAGCACGTTAATTGAGAGGGGTTGCCAAGCTTCTAAGAAATAACGAGTTTCCGAAATACCAGCAAATATTTTTTCACCCAATCTTCATGATACTTGGTGGTAATGATCAGAACAAAAATCCCACTTGGCTCAACAAATTTTGTTGTTCTAGGTTGAAGGGTTCGTCTACAGTAGCAGTTTTTATATGTAGGTTTCTCACTGTTCTCTCTTATATAGATAGATGAATTAGGAACTCTAAATCCAACATGGTTAGTAGTAGCTCTTTGAAGCTTGACAAAATAAAAGAATTGTCAGTTTTGTCCCTACGGTTTGTTTCCTCTTCAAGTAGCCCTAGGCACAGAATGTGGAAAAGCACTTTCATTGAGAGGGTCTACCAAGCTTCCAAGAAGTTACGAGTTCCCGAGTTACCAGCAAATATTTTTTCACCCTATCTTCATGATACCTGGTGGTAATGATGAGAACACAAATCCCACTTGACTCACCAAATTTTGTTCTTCTACTTTGAAGCGTTCTTTACAGTAGCAGTTTATATTTTAGGTTTCCCTCTGTTCTCTCCTATATAGATAGATGAATTTGGAACTCTAAATCCAACATGGTTTGTAGTAGCTCTTTGAAACTTTACAAAATAAAGGAGTTCTCAGTTTTGTCTCTGTCCCTTGTTTCCTCTTCAAGTAGCCCTAGGCACAGACTGTGGAAAAGCACTTTCATTGAAAGGGGTTGCCAAGTTTCCAAAAATAACGAGTTTCCGAAATACTTGCAAATATTTTTTCACCCAATCTTGATGATACTTGGTGGTAATGATCGGTACACAAATCCCACTTGGCTCACCAAATTTTGTTCTTCTAAGTTTAAGCGTTCGTCTACAGTAGGAGTTTTTATATTTAGGTTTCTCTCTGTTCTCTCCTATATAGATAGATGAATTTGGAACTCTAAATCCAACATGGTTTGTAGTAGCTCTTTGAAACTTTACAAAATAAAGGAGTTCTCAGTTTTGTCTCTATGATTTGTTTCCTCTTTAAGTAGCCCTAAGCAGAGACTGTGTAAAAGCCCTATCATTGAAAGTGGTTGCAAGCTTCCAAGAAATTACGAGTTTCCGAAATCCCAGCAAATATTTTTTCACACAACCTTGATGATACGTGGTGGTAATGACAAGTACACAAATCTCACTTGGCTCACCAAATTTTGTTCTTCTAGGTAGAAGCGTTGTTTACAGTAGCAGTTCTTTCTTTTTTTTTTTTTTTTTTAGGTTTCACTCTGTTCTCTCCTATATAGATAGATGAATTTGGAACTCTAAATCGAACATGGTTTGTAGTAGCTCTTTGAAACTTGACAAAATAAAGGAGTTCTCAGTTTTGTCTCTATGGTTTGTTTCCTCTTCAAGTAGCCCTAGGCACAGACTGTGGAAAAGCACTTTCATTGAGAGGGGTTGCCAAGCTTCTAAAAAATAACGAGTTTCCGAAATACCAGCAAATATTTTTTCACCCAATCTTGATGATACTTGGTGGTAATGATCAGGACACAAATCCCACGTGGCTCACCAAATTTTGTTCTTCTACGTTGAAGCGTTCGTTTACCAGTGATAGTTTTCATATTTAGGTTTCCCTCTGTTCTCTCCTATATAGATAGATGAATTTGGAACTCTAAATCCAACATGGTTTGTAGTAGCTTTTTGAAACTTGAAAAAAAAAGTAGTTCTCAATTTTGTCTCTATGGTTTGTTTCCTCTTCAAGTAGCCCTAGGCAGAGACTGTGGAAAGGCACTTTCATTGAAAGGGGTTGCCAAGCTTCCAAGAAATTACGAGTTTTCATAATACCAGCACATATTTTTTCACCCAATCTTGAAGATACGTGTTGGAAATGACAAGTACAAAAATCCCACTTGGCTCACCAAATTTTGTTCTTCTAGGTTGAAGCGTTCGTTTACAGTAGCAGTTTTTGTTTTTAGGTGTCGCTCTGTTCTATCCTATATAGATAGATGAATTTGGAACTCTAAATCCAACATGGTTTGTAGTAGCTCTTTGAAAATTGACAAAAACAGTAGTTCTCAGTTTTTTCTCTACGGTTTCTTTCCTTTTCAAGTAGCCCTAAGCAGAGACTGTGGAAAAGCACTTTCATCGAAAGGGGGTGCCAAGCTTCCAAAAAATTACGAGTTTCCAAAATACCAGCAAATATTTTTTCACCAATCTTGATTATACGTGGTGGAATTGACAAGTACACAAATCCTACTTGGCTCACAAATTTTGTTCTTCTAGGTGGAAGGGTTCGTTTACAGCAGCAGTTTTCATATTTAGGTTTCCCTCTGTTGTCTCCTATATAGATAGATGAATTTGGAACTCTAAATCCAACATGGTTTGTAGTAGCTCTTTGAAACTTTACAAAATAAAGTAGTTCTCAGTTTTGCCTCTATGGTTTGTTTCCTCTTCAAGTATCCCTAGGCACATACTGTGGAAAAGCACTTTAATTGAGAGGGGTTGCCAAGCTTCTAAGAAATAACGAGTTTCCGAAATGCCAGCAAATATTTTTTCACCCAATCTTCATGATACTTGGTGGTAATGATCAGAACCAAAATCCCACTTGGCTCAACAAATTTTGTTCTTCTAGGTTGAAGGGTTCGTCTACAGTAGCAGTTTTTATATGTAGGTTTCACACTGTTCTCTCTTATATAGATAGATGAATTAGGAACTCTAAATCCAACATGGTTAGTAGTAGCTCTTTGAAGCTTGACAAAATAAAAGAATTGTCAGTTTTGTCCCTACGGTTTGTTTCCTCTTCAAGTAGCCCTAGGCACAGAATGTGGAAAAGCACTTTCATTGAGAGGGTCTACGAAGCTTCCAAGAAGTTACGAGTTCCCGAATTACCAGCAAATATTTTTTCACCCTATCTTCATGATACCTGGTGGTAATGATGAGAACACAAATCCCACTTGACTCACCAAATTTTGTTCTTCTACTTTGAAGCGTTCTTTACAGTAGCAGTTTATATTTTAGGTTTCCCTCTGTTCTCTCCTATATAGATAGATGAATTTGGAACTCTAAATCCAACATGGTTTGTAGTAGCTCTTTGAAACTTGACAAAATAAAGGAGTTCTCAGTTTTGTCTCTGTCCCTTGTTTCCTCTTCAAGTAGCCCTAGGCACAGACTGTGGAAAAGCACTTTCATTGAAAGGGGTTGCCAAGTTTCCAAAAATAACGAGTTTCCGAAATACTTGCAAATATTTTTTCACCCAATCTTGATGATACTTGGTGGTAATGATCGGTACACAAATCCCACTTGGCTCACCAAATTTTGTTCTTCTAAGTTTAAGCGTTCGTCTACAGTAGGAGTTTTTATATTTAGGTTTCTCTCTGTTCTCCTCCTATATAGATAGATGAATTTGGAACTCTAAATCCAACATGGTTTGTAGTAGCTCTTTGAAACTTTACAAAATAAAGGAGTTCTCAGTTTTGTCTCTATGATTTGTTTCCTCTTTATGTAGCCCTAAGCAGAGACTGTGTAAAAGCCCTATCATTGAAAGTGGTTGCAAGCTTCCAAGAAATTACGAGTTTCCGAAATCCCAGCAAATATTTTTTCACACAACCTTGATGATACGTGGTGGTAATGACAAGTACACAAATCTCACTTGGCTCACCAAATTTTGTTCTTCTAGGTAGAAGCGTTGTTTACAGTAGCAGTTCTTTTTTTTTTTTTTTTTAGGTTTCACTCTGTTCTCTCCTATATAGATAGATGAATTTGGAACTCTAAATCGAACATGGTTTGTAGTAGCTCTTTGAAACTTGACAAAATAAAGGAGTTCTCAGTTTTGTCTCTATGGTTTGTTTCCTCTTCAAGTAGCCCTAGGCACAGACTGTGGAAAAGCACTTTCATTGAGAGGGGTTGCCAAGCTTCTAAAAAATAACGAGTTTCCGAAATACCAGCAAATATTTTTTCACCCAATCTTGATGATACTTGGTGGTAATGATCAGGACACAAATACCACGTGGCTCACCAAATTTTGTTCTTCTACGTTGAAGCGTTCGTTTACAGTGATAGTTTTCATATTTAGGTTCCCTCTGTTCTCTCCTATATAGATAGATGAATTTGGAACTCTAAATCCAACATGGTTTGTAGTAGCTTTTTGAAACTTGAAAAAAAAAGTAGTTCTCAATTTTGTCTCTATGGTTTGTTTCCTCTTCAAGTAGCCCTAGGCAGAGACTGTGGAAAGGCACTTTCATTGAAAGGGGTTGCCAAGCTTCCAAGAAATTACGAGTTTTCATAATACCAGCACATATTTTTTCACCCAATCTTGAAGATACGTGGTGGAAATGACAAGTACAAAAATCCCACTTGGCTCACCAAATTTTGTTCTTCTAGGTTGAAGCGTTCGTTTACAGTAGCAGTTTTTGTTTTTAGGTGTCGCTCTGTTCTATCCTATATAGATAGATGAATTTGGAACTCTAAATCCAACATGGTTTGTAGTAGCTCTTTGAAATTGACAAAAACAGTAGTTCTCAGTTTTTTCTCTACGGTTTCTTTCCTTTTCAAGTAGCCCTAAGCAGAGACTGTGGAAAAGCACTTTCATCGAAAGGGGGTGCCAAGCTTCCAAAAAATAACGAGTTTCCAAAATACCAGCAAATATTTTTTCACCAATCTTGATTATACGTGGTGGAATTGAGAAGTACACAAATCCTACTTGGCTCACAAATTTTGTTCTTCTAGGTGGAAGGGTTCGTTTACAGCAGCAGTTTTCATATTTAGGTTTCCCTCTGTTCTCTCCTATATAGATAGATGAATTTGGAACTCTAAATCCAACATGGTTTGTAGTAGCTCTTTGAAACATGACAAAATAAAGTAGTTCTCAGTTTTGCCTCTATGGTTTGTTTCCTCTTCAAGTAGCCCTAGGCACAGACTGTGGAAAAGCACTTTAATTGAGAGGGGTTGCCAAGCTTCTAAGAAATAACGAGTTTCCGAAATACCAGCAAATATTTTTTCACCCAATCTTCATGATACTTGGTGGTAATGATCAGAACAAAAATCCCACTTGGCTCAACAAATTTTGTTCTTCTAGGTTGAAGGGTTCGTCTACAGTAGCAGTTTTTATATGTAGGTTTCACACTGTTCTCTCTTATATAGATAGATGAATTTGGAACTCTAAATCCAACATGGTTAGTAGTAGCTCTTTGAAGCTTGACAAAATAAAAGAATTGTCAGTTTTGTCCCTACGGTTTGTTTCCTCTTCAAGTAGCCCTAGGCACAGAATGTGGAAAAGCACTTTCATTGAGAGGGTCTACCAAGCTTCCAAGAAGTTACGAGTTCCCGAATTACCAGCAAATATTTTTTCACCCTATCTTCATGATACCTGGTGGTAATGATGAGAACACAAATCCCACTTGACTCACCAAATTTTGTTCTTCTACTTTGAAGCGGTTCTTTACAGTAGCAGTTTATATTTTAGGTTTCCCTCTGTTCTCTCCTATATAGATAGATGAATTTGGAACTCTAAATCCAACATGGTTTGTAGTAGCTCTTTGAAACTTGACAAAATAAAGGAGTTCTCAGTTTTGTCTCTATGGTTTGTTTCCTCTTCAAGTAGCCCTAGGCACAGACTGTGGAAAAGCACTTTCATTGAAAGGGGTTGCCAAGTTTCCAAAAATAACGAGTTTCCGAAATACTTGCAAATATTTTTTCACCCAATCTTGATGATACTTGGTGGTAATGATCGGTACACAAATCCCACTTGGCTCACCAAATTTTGTTCTTCTAAGTTTAAGCGTTCGTCTACAGTAGGAGTTTTTATATTTAGGTTTCTCTCTGTTCTCTCCTATATAGATAGATGAATTTGGAACTCTAAATCCAACATGGTTTGTAGTAGCTCTTTGAAACTTTACAAAATAAAGGAGTTCTCAGTTTTGTCTCTATGATTTGTTTCCTCTTTAAGTAGCCCTAAGCAGAGACTGTGTAAAAGCCCTATCATTGAAAGTGGTTGCAAGCTTCCAAGAAATTACGAGTTTCCGAAATCCCAGCAAATATTTTTTCACACAACCTTGATGATACGTGGTGGTAATGACAAGTACACAAATCTCACTTGGCTCACCAAATTTTGTTCTTCTAGGTAGAAGCGTTGTTTACAGTAGCAGTTCTTTTTTTTTTTTTTTTTTTTTAGGTTTCACTCTGTTCTCTCCTATATAGATAGATGAATTTGGAACTCTAAATCGAACATGGTTTGTAGTAGCTCTTTGAAACTTGACAAAATAAAGGAGTTCTCAGTTTTGTCTCTATGGTTTGTTTCCTCTTCAAGTAGCCCTAGGGACAGACTGTGGAAAAGCACTTTCATTGAGAGGGGTTGCCAAGCTTCTAAAAAATAACGAGTTTCCGAAATACCAGCAAATATTTTTTCACCCAATCTTGATGATACTTGGTGGTAATGATCAGGACACAAATCCCACGTGGCTCACCAAATTTTGTTCTTCTACGTTGAAGCGTTCGTTTACAGTGATAGTTTTCATATTTAGGTTTCCCTCTGTTCTCTCCTATATAGATAGATGAATTTGGAACTCTAAATCCAACATGGTTTGTAGTAGCTTTTTGAAAGTTGAAAAAAAAAGTAGTTCTCAATTTTGTCTCTATGGTTTGTTTCCTCTTCAAGTAGCCCTAGGCAGAGACTGTGGAAAGGCACTTTCATTGAAAGGGGTTGCCAAGCTTCCAAGAAATTACGAGTTTTCATAATACCAGCACATATTTTTTCACCCAATCTTGAAGATATGTGGTGGAAATGACAAGTACAAAAATCCCACTTGGCTCACCAAATTTTGTTCTTCTAGGTTGAAGCGTTCGTTTACAGTAGCAGTTTTTGTTTTTAGGTGTCGCTCTGTTCTATCCTATATAGATAGATGAATTTGGAACTCTAAATCCAACATGGTTTGTAGTAGCTCTTTGAAAATTGACAAAAACAGTAGTTCTCAGTTTTTTCTCTACGGTTTCTTTCCTTTTCAAGTAGCCCTAAGCAGAGACTGTGGAAAAGCACTTTCATCGAAAGGGGGTGCCAAGCTTCCAAAAAATTACGAGTTTCCAAAATACCAGCAAATATTTTTTCACCAATCTTGATTATACGTGGTGGAATTGAGAAGTACACAAATCCTACTTGGCTCACAAATTTTGTTCTTCTAGGTGGAAGGGTTCGTTTACAGCAGCAGTTTTCATATTTAGGTTTCCCTCTGTTCTCTCCTATATAGATAGATGAATTTGGAACTCTAAATCCAACATGGTTTGTAGTAGCTCTTTGAAACATGACAAAATAAAGTAGTTCTCAGTTTTGCCTCTATGGTTTGTTTCCTCTTCAAGTAGCCCTAGGCACAGACTGTGGAAAAGCATGTTAATTGAGAGGGGTTGCCAAGCTTCTAAGAAATAACGAGTTTCCGAAATACCAGCAAATATTTTTTCACCCAATCTTCATGATACTTGGTGGTAATGATCAGAACAAAAATCCCACTTGGCTCAACAAATTTTGTTCTTCTAGGTTGAAGGGTTCGTCTACAGTAGCAGTTTTTATATGTAGGTTTCACACTGTTCTCTCTTATATAGATAGATGAATTTGGAACTCTAAATCCAACATGGTTAGTAGTAGCTCTTTGAAGCTTGACAAAATAAAAGAATTGTCAGTTTTGTCCCTACGGTTTGTTTCCTCTTCAAGTAGCCCTAGGCACAGAATGTGGAAAAGCACTTTCATTGAGAGGGTCTACGAAGCTTCCAAGAAGTTACGAGTTCCCGAATTACCAGCAAATATTTTTTCACCCTATCTTCATGATACCTGGTGGTAATGATGAGAACACAAATCCCACTTGACTCACCAAATTTTGTTCTTCTACTTTGAAGCGTTCTTTACAGTAGCAGTTTATATTTTAGGTTTCCCTCTGTTCTCTCCTATATAGATAGATGAATTTGGAACTCTAAATCCAACATGGTTTGTAGTAGCTCTTTGAAACTTTACAAAATAAAGGAGTTCTCAGTTTTGTCTCTGTCCCTTGTTTCCTCTTCAAGTAGCCCTAGGCACAGACTGTGGAAAAGCACTTTCATTGAAAGGGGTTGCCAAGTTTCCAAAAATAACGAGTTTCCGAAATACTTGCAAATATTTTTTCACCCAATCTTGATGATACTTGGTGGTAATGATCGGTACACAAATCCCACTTGGCTCACCAAATTTTGTTCTTCTAAGTTTAAGCGTTCGTCTACAGTAGGAGTTTTTATATTTAGGTTTCTCTCTGTTCTCTCCTATATAGATAGATGAATTTGGAACTCTAAATCCAACATGGTTTGTAGTAGCTCTTTGAAACTTTACAAAATAAAGGAGTTCTCAGTTTTGTCTCTATGATTTGTTTCCTCTTTAAGTAGCCCTAAGCAGAGACTGTGTAAAAGCCCTATCATTGAAAGTGGTTGCAAGCTTCCAAGAAATTACGAGTTTCCGAAATCCCAGCAAATATTTTTTCACACAACCTTGATGATACGTGGTGGTAATGACAAGTACACAAATCTCACTTGGCTCACCAAATTTTGTTCTTCCAGGTAGAAGCGTTGTTTACAGTAGCAGTACTTTTTTTTTTTTTTTTTAGGTTTCACTCTGTTCTCTCCTATATAGATAGATGAATTTGGAACTCTAAATCGAACATGGTTTGTAGTAGCTCTTTGAAACTTGACAAAATAAAGGAGTTCTCAGTTTTGTCTCTATGGTTTGTTTCCTCTTCAAGTAGCCCTAGGCACAGACTGTGGAAAAGCACTTTCATTGAGAGGGGTTGCCAAGCTTCTAAAAAATAACGAGTTTCCGAAATACCAGCAAATATTTTTTCACCCAATCTTGATGATACTTGGTGGTAATGATCAGGACACAAATCCCACTTGGCTCACCAAATTTTGTTCTTCTACGTTGAAGCGTTCGTTTACAGTGATAGTTTTCATATTTAGGTTTCCCTCTGTTCTCTCCTATATAGATAGATGAATTTGGAACTCTAAATCCAACATGGTTTGTAGTAGCTTTTTGAAACTTGAAAAAAAAAGTAGTTCTCAATTTTGTCTCTATGGTTTGTTTAATCTTCAAGTAGCCCTAGGCAGAGACTGTGGAAAGCCACTTTCATTGAAAGGGGTTGCCAAGCTTCCAAGAAATTACGAGTTTTCATAATACCAGCACATATTTTTTCACCCAATCTTGAAGATACGTGGTGGAAATGACAAGTACAAAAATCCCACTTGGCTCACCAAATTTTGTTCTTCTAGGTTGAAGCGTTCGTTTACAGTAGCAGTTTTTGTTTTTAGGTGTCGCTCTGTTCTATCCTATATAGATAGATGAATTTGGTACTCTAAATCCAACATGGTTTGTAGTAGCTCTTTGAAAATTGACAAAAACAGTAGTTCTCAGTTTTTTCTCTACGGTTTCTTTCCTTTTCAAGTAGCCCTAAGCAGAGACTGTGGAAAAGCACTTTCATCGAAAGGGGGTGCCAAGCTTCCAAAAAATTACGAGTTTCCAAAATACCAGCAAATATTTTTTCACCAATCTTGATTATACGTGGTGGAATTGAGAAGTACACAAATCCTACTTGGCTCACAAATTTTGTTCTTCTAGGTGGAAGGGTTCGATTACAGCAGCAGTTTTCATATTTAGGTTTCCCTCTGTTCTCTCCTATATAGATAGATGAATTTGGAATCTAAATCCAACATGGTTTGTAGTAGCTCTTTGAAACTTTACAAAATAAAGTAGTTCTCAGTTTTGCCTCTATGGTTTGTTTCCTCTTCAAGTAGCCCTAGGCACATACTGTGGAAAAGCACGTTAATTGAGAGGGGTTGCCAAGCTTCTAAGAAATAACGAGTTTCCGAAATACCAGCAAATATTTTTTCACCCAATCTTCATGATACTTGGTGGTAATGATCAGAACAAAAATCCCACTTGGCTCAACAAATTTTGTTCTTCTAGGTTGAAGGGTTCGTCTACAGTAGCAGTTTTTATATGTAGGTTTCACACTGTTCTCTCTTATATAGATAGATGAATTTGGAACTCTAAATCCAACATGGTTAGTAGTAGCTCTTTGAAGCTTGACAAAATAAAAGAATTGTCAGTTTTGTCCCTACGGTTTGTTTCCTCTTCAAGTATCCCTAGGCACAGAATGTGGAAAAGCACTTTCATTGAGAGGGTCTACCAAGCTTCCAAGAAGTTACGAGTTCCCGAATTACCAGCAAATATTTTTTCACCCTATCTTCATGATACCTGGTGGTAATGATGAGAACACAAATCCCACTTGACTCACCAAATTTTGTTCTTCTACTTTGAAGCGTTCTTTACAGTAGCAGTTTATATTTTAGGTTTCCCTCTGTTCTCTCCTATATAGATAGATGAATTTGGAACTCTAAATCCAACATGGTTTGTAGTAGCTCTTTGAAACCTGACAAAATAAAGGAGTTCTCAGATTTGTCTCTATGGTTTGTTTCCTCTTCAAGTAGCCCTAGGCACAGACTGTGGAAAAGCACTTTCATTGAAAGGGGTTGCCAAGTTTCCAAAAATAACGAGTTTCCGAAATACTTGCAAATATTTTTTCACCCAATCTTGATGATACTTGGTGGTAATGATCGGTACACAAATCCCACTTGGCTCACCAAATTTTGTTCTTCTAAGTTTAAGCGTTCGTCTACAGTAGGAGTTTTTATATTTAGGTTTCTCTCTGTTCTCTCCTATATAGATAGATGAATTTGGAACTCTAAATCCAACATGGTTTGTAGTAGCTCTTTGAAACTTTACAAAATAAAGGAGTTCTCAGTTTTGTCTCTATGATTTGTTTCCTCTTTAAGTAGCCCTAAGCAGAGACTGTGTAAAAGCCCTATCATTGAAAGTGGTTGCAAGCTTCCAAGAAATTACGAGTTTCCGAAATCCCAGCAAATATTTTTTCACACAACCTTGATGATACGTGGTGGTAATGACAAGTACACAAATCTCACTTGGCTCACCAAATTTTGTTCTTCTAGGTAGAAGCGTTGTTTACAGTAGCAGTTCTTTCTTTTTTTTTTTTTTTTTTAGGTTTCACTCTGTTCTCTCCTATATAGATAGATGAATTTGGAACTCTAAATCGAACATGGTTTGTAGTAGCTCTTTGAAACTTGACAAAATAAAGGAGTTCTCAGTTTTGTCTCTATGGTTTGTTTCCTCTTCAAGTAGCCCTAGGGACAGACTGTGGAAAAGCACTTTCATTGAGAGGGGTTGCCAAGCTTCTAAAAAATAACGAGTTTCCGAAATACCAGCAAATATTTTTTCACCCAATCTTGATGATACTTGGTGGTAATGATCAGGACACAAATCCCACGTGGCTCACCAAATTTTGTTCTTCTACGTTGAAGCGTTCGTTTACAGTGATAGTTTTCATATTTAGGTTTCCCTCTGTTCTCTCCTATATAGATAGATGAATTTGGACTCTAAATCCAACATGGTTTGTAGTAGCTTTTTGAAAGTTGAAAAAAAAAGTAGTTCTCAATTTTGTCTCTATGGTTTGTTTCCTCTTCAAGTAGCCCTAGGCAGAGACTGTAGAAAGGCACTTTCATTGAAAGGGGTTGCCAAGCTTCCAAGAAATTACGAGTTTTCATAATACCAGCACATATTTTTTCACCCAATCTTGAAGATACGTGGTGGAAATGACAAGTACAAAATCCCACTTGGCTCACCAAATTTTGTTCTTCTAGGTTGAAGCGTTCGTTTACAGTAGCAGTTTTTGTTTTTAGGTGTCGCTCTGTTCTATCCTATATAGATAGATGAATTTGGAACTCTAAATCCAACATGGTTTGTAGTAGCTCTTTGAAAATTGACAAAAACAGTAGTTCTCAGTTTTTTCTCTACGGTTTCTTTCCTTTTCAAGTAGCCCTAAGCAGAGACTGTGGAAAAGCACTTTCATCGAAAGGGGGTGCCAAGCTTCCAAAAAATTACGAGTTTCCAAAATACCAGCAAATATTTTTTCACCAATCTTGATTATACGTGGTGGAATTGAGAAGTACACAAATCCTACTTGGCTCACAAATTTTGTTCTTCTAGGTGGAAGGGTTCGTTTACAGCAGCAGTTTTCATATTTAGGTTTCCCTCTGTTCTCTCTTATATAGATAGATGAATTTGAACTCTAAATCCAACATGGTTTGTAGTAGCTCTTTGAAACTTTACAAAATAAAGTAGTTCTCAGTTTTGCCTCTATGGTTTGTTTCCTCTTCAAGTAGCCCTAGGCACATACTGTGGAAAAGCACGTTAATTGAGAGGGGTTGCCAAGCTTCTAAGAAATAACGAGTTTCCGAAATACCAGCAAATATTTTTTCACCCAATCTTCATGATACTTGGTGGTAATGATCAGAACAAAAATCCCACTTGGCTCAACAAATTTTGTTCTTCTAGGTTGAAGGGTTCGTCTACAGTAGCAGTTTTTATATGTAGGTTTCACACTGTTCTCTCTTATATAGATAGATGAATTTGGAACTCTAAATCCAACATGGTTAGTAGTAGCTCTTTGAAGCTTGACAAAATAAAAGAATTGTCAGTTTTGTCCCTACGGTTTGTTTCCTCTTCAAGTAGCCCTAGGCACAGAATGTGGAAAAGCACTTTCATTGAGAGGGTCTACGAAGCTTCCAAGAAGTTACGAGTTCCCGAATTACCAGCAAATATTTTTTCACCCTATCTTCATGATACCTGGTGGTAATGATGAGAACACAAATCCCACTTGACTCACCAAATTTTGTTCTTCTACTTTGAAGCGTTCTTTACAGTAGCAGTTTATATTTTAGGTTTCCCTCTGTTCTCTCCTATATAGATAGATGAATTTGGAACTCTAAATCCAACATGGTTTGTAGTAGCTCTTTGAAACTTGACAAAATAAAGGAGTTCTCAGTTTTGTCTCTGTCCCTTGTTTCCTCTTCAAGTAGCCCTAGGCACAGACTGTGGAAAAGCACTTTCATTGAAAGGGGTTGCCAAGTTTCCAAAAATAACGAGTTTTCCGAAATACTTGCAAATATTTTTTCACCCAATCTTGATGATACTTGGTGGTAATGATCGGTACACAAATCCCACTTGGCTCACCAAATTTTGTTCTTCTAAGTTTAAGCGTTCGTCTACAGTAGGAGTTTTTATATTTAGGTTCTCTCTGTTCTCTCCTATATAGATAGATGAATTTGGAACTCTAAATCCAACATGGTTTGTAGTAGCTCTTTGAAACTTTACAAAATAAAGGAGTTCTCAGTTTTGTCTCTATGATTTGTTTCCTCTTTAAGTAGCCCTAAGCAGAGACTGTGTAAAAGCCCTATCATTGAAAGTGGTTGCAAGCTTCCAAGAAATTACGAGTTTCCGAAATCCCAGCAAATATTTTTTCACACAACCTTGATGATACGTGGTGGTAATGACAAGTACACAAATCTCACTTGGCTCACCAAATTTTGTTCTTCCAGGTAGAAGCGTTGTTTACAGTAGCAGTACTTTTTTTTTTTTTTTTTTAGTTTCACTCTGTTCTCTCCTATATAGATAGATGAATTTGGAACTCTAAATCGAACATGGTTTGTAGTAGCTCTTTGAAACTTGACAAAATAAAGGAGTTCTCAGTTTTGTCTCTATGGTTTGTTTCCTCTTCAAGTAGCCCTAGGCACAGACTGTGGAAAAGCACTTTCATTGAGAGGGGTTGCCAAGCTTCTAAAAAATAACGAGTTTCCGAAATACCAGCAAATATTTTTTCACCCAATCTTGATGATACTTGGTGGTAATGATCAGGACACAAATCCCACGTGGCTCACCAAATTTTGTTCTTCTACGTTGAAGCGTTCGTTTACAGTGATAGTTTTCATATTTAGGTTTCCCTCTGTTCTCTCCTATATAGATAGATGAATTTGGAACTCTAAATCCAACATGGTTTGTAGTAGCTTTTTGAAACTTGAAAAAAAAAGTAGTTCTCAATTTTGTCTCTATGGTTTGTTTCCTCTTCAAGTAGCCCTAGGCAGAGACTGTGGAAAGGCACTTTCATTGAAAGGGGTTGCCAAGCTTCCAAGAAATTACGAGTTTTCATAATACCAGCACATATTTTTTCACCCAATCTTGAAGATACGTGGTGGAAATGACAAGTACAAAAATCCCACTTGGCTCACCAAATTTTGTTCTTCTAGGTTGAAGCGTTCGTTTACAGTAGCAGTTTTTGTTTTTAGGTGTCGCTCTGTTCTATCCTATATAGATAGATGAATTTGGAACTCTAAATCCAACATGGTTTGTAGTAGCTCTTTGAAAAATTGACAAAAACAGTAGTTCTCAGTTTTTTCTCTACGGTTTCTTTCCTTTTCAAGTAGCCCTAAGCAGAGACTGTGGAAAAGCACTTTCATCGAAAGGGGGTGCCAAGCTTCCAAAAAATAACGAGTTTCCAAAATACCAGCAAATATTTTTTCACCAATCTTGATTATACGTGGTGGAATTGAGAAGTACACAAATCCTACTTGGCTCACAAATTTTGTTCTTCTAGGTGGAAGGGTTCGTTTACAGCAGCAGTTTTCATATTTAGGTTTCCCTCTGTTCTCTCCTATATAGATAGATGAATTTGGAACTCTAAATCCAACATGGTTTGTAGTAGCTCTTTGAAACATGACAAAATAAAGTAGTTCTCAGTTTTGCCCTCTATGGTTTGTTT